>NW_016107797.1:662795-676316 GCF_001604975.1 Cebus imitator
AGGATGGTCTTGATCTCTTGACCTTGTGATCCACCCGCCTTGGCCTCCCAAAGTGCTGGGATTACAGGCGTGAGCCACCGCGCCCGGCAATTTTGTATTTTTAGTAGAGACGTTTCTCTATGTTGGTCAGGCTGGTCTCAAACTCCTGACCTCAGGTGCTCCACCTGCCTCGGCTTCCCAAACTGCTGGGATTACAGACGTGAGCCACCATGCCCGGCCTTACCTGGCAGGTTTTTTGTATTTTAAAAAAATGTTTTATAGAGACGGGGTCTCCCTATGTTGCCCAGGCTGGTTTCAAATGTCTGGGCTCAAGCAGTCCTCCCATCTCAGCCTCCTCAAGTGCTGGGATTTCAGGCATGAGCCATCATGCACATTACAACTACACTTACTGCACACCCTGCAGTTGCACTCCTTCCTGGACATTTATCCCCCCAAAAGTGAGCACTTATGTCTACACAAAAATAAAAATTTGTTCGTAGAAAACTCAATACAAATGTTCATAGCAGCTTTATTTGTAATAGCCAGAAAAAGATACACAACTTAAATATTGTTTAACAGATAAATGGAAAGAGAAAGTGTGGTAATTCATATAATATTATTCAGTAATGGAAAGGAATGAATTATTGACACACACGACTTGGATCAATTTCAAGCGCATTAAGTGAATGACATAAGCCCAAAGTTTCCATACTGTGTTATTCCATTTATATTACAGTCTTGAAATGACACAACTATAGTGATGGAGAACAGATCAGTGGTGGTCAGGGTTGGGACAGGATGTGACTATTAGTGGCATCACAAAGGAGTTTCTTTGTGGAGATGGAACAGCTCTGTAATCCTGATTGTGGTGACAGACGTCACGTAAATCTGCACGATAAAACTTCATAGAATGGCTGGGCGCGGTGGCTTACACCTGTAATCTTAGCACTTTGGGAGGCCAAGGCGGGCAGATCACTTCGAGTCAGGAGTTTGAGACCTGCCTGACCAACATGGCAAAACTCCGCCTCTTCTGAAAATATAAAAAACTAATGGCACGTGCTTGTAATCCCAGCTACTAGGGAGGCTGAGGCAGGAGAATCACTCAAACCCAGGAGGTGGAGGTTGCAGTGAGCTGAGATTGCATCACTGAACTCCAGTCTGGGTGACAGAACAAGACTCTATCTTTTTTTTTTTTTTCCTTTTTTTTTTTTTTTTTTTGAGATGCGGCCCTGCTCTGTCACCCCGGCTGGAGTGCAGTGGTATGATCTCAGCTCACTGCAACCTTTGCCTCCGGGTTTCAAGTGATTCTCCTGCCTCAGCATCCCAAGTTGCTGGGATTACAGGCACCTGCCAGAACATCTGGCTATTTTTTAATTTTTTGGTAGAGATAGGATTTCACTATGTTAGGCAGGCTGGTCTCCAACTCTGACATCAATCTATCTGCCTCAGCCTCCCAAAGTGCTAGGATTATAGGCATGAGCCACCATGCACAGCATGACTGCCTCTTGTGCAAACCTGAACCTGCAGGTTACTCCACTTGTAAGGATGCAGTCACCCTGAAGTGTTTCAGAAAGGTTGTCTATAGGTGCCCCCAGACTGAGCTCCCATGGGAGATGTCCCAGTTGATTTTGTAGTGATAGATGAGGTGGGAAATGGAGTAGCTTTCTCCAAGACCCTTCATGAGCCCCAGCTCTGCCTCTCTGTTGCGATAAAACTGCAGACGTTCCCTGTTGAACCCAGCACTGCAACTGTGCCTCTGCTGAAGGAAAGTTCCCACCAGTGGAAAGATCTAGAACACAAGGCCTGCTGTCTAGTTTCTTTTGTCCCATGGAGTGTTCCCGTGATGTGGTTCACTCTCTCTTTCCATGGAAGTAGTAGTTCCTGAAAACCCAACTACTGTGAATGCCATTGCTCCTCTGGGTTCAGCTACAGGCTGATGCTGGGGAATGTCAATACGGGATCCACTAATGTGACTTGTCCTCAAGGCTCCCACAAGTATGGACCAACTCCTGCTGTGATGGGGGTGGCGAGGGAGTAACACAGATTATGTGAGATAGTGTTATAAATAGGCTTAGCAGGTTACCTTTCTCAAATTTCCAGTTGTAGTAGTAATAAACTGGTTATTTAGACAGGCTTAGGATCTTCTGGTTAGCCAGGATGGTGCAGGCAATGGTCACACACGTTTTCTCCTTCCTAGGCACAATGTTATACTACCTGTAGATTCTGTAATGGACTCTTGTCAGTTGGCCTCCAGTCAGGAGGTGGCACTTCCAAAAGAGTGCCAGCTGCAGTAGTAGTGGCATTTGTGCTTTCCTTATGTTACCCAGGGTGGGTACGCTTTCTCAGATAATGGGCCAGACCACAGTGCTTTCAAAATTTCTGTCTATTGTGTTAAGCCACCAGCATGAGTGAAAGCTAAAAGCCAGGTGGGGTTGTGTCGGGCAGGTCCAAACTCTGTCTTTTCACAGGCAGGACAAGCAGAGGCCCTGGTGGGAGTCAGAGGGTGGTTCTCTGGCCACTGATGTAATGTTTCAGTGAGGATTGTAGCAGCCTCTGCTACACAGAAGAATTCATGCAGGAAATGGGGAGTAGCAGGTGGCAGTAAGCCTCACCCAAATTTCATGCACCTGGCAAAGCAGGTCTCTCATCTGGAGTGTTCATTAACAGGAGTTAGCTAAATTCAAGACAGTCAACAGTCAGAACTCAAGGCTTCCTCGGGCCATAAGCCTTCCTCATGGTGACAGGAACCCCAGCTTTTAGGCCATGACCCTCCTTGTTCTCCCACACAATGAGGGTGTAGGGTCCATAGCTCTGCTACTCATGGATGCAGCACACTTGCCACATGTGGTCCAGTTCTGGGCAAGGGAGTTCATCCTCATTTGAGATTATGTGGTACATTTTAGTTGTGAGCTTCTTTCAATGTTCAACCACTGCCTGAGTTTTCTAACAATGTTCTGTAAGGTCCCCTATAACATAGACCAGGAATGGCTTCCCTTGGTCCACGCTGGAGACTGGTGATGCATGCAAGGCTCCTTCTGCTGCTGTTCCTACTTTTATATTCCCTATTACTCCCTATTTCAGCATTGGGTTCCAATATTGGGTAGGGTTAAGGCCTTCCCCCATGGGCTGGATTGCCAGGTTCCCCCATGGGATCTTATATTCTGGAGGCAGTCTCTCTCATTCTTGCACTCTGGAGACTACAGTTTTTCTCTTGGCTCAGAGTGCAGGATGCAGCCTGTCACCTCTTTCAAAGGTTCTGTGGTTTCTTTCAGTTTTCTTGTTAAGTTCCTGCATTGCTTCTTGGAAAAAAGTTTACAGTATGAATCTCTACTCACTGTTTTATCTTTCCAAGTGGGAGATACATGCTAACAATGCCTCCAATAACCATGTTAGAAAAAAAAAAAAGACTGATACTAAAAATTTTAATTGTATAAGTTAGCAGTCTACTAATACAAAATATAATAATAAAGTGTAATTAAGCGAGTTTAAACGTTTCTGTATGTTGACACTTTGTTTCACATATGTGAATGAGAAAGATAGTCTGCTTTGCAGTTAAGGGATTTAGATAAGAGCCCAGTAGAATAAAATGTTAGTTATATTAAACTAGACTTATACAATTTTGATTATTTTTCTCTTTGTATTATAGTTCTGTTTTGTTTTTCATGTCCAATATTGAGAAAGAGATAAATTGTTTATCTGTAAAATGGCTTATTGTTTATGAAATTTCTTCCTATTTCCTTCTCTCCTACTAATCATGTTGTAGAAACCTTACTATTTATATTAAATAATTAAGACTTATTTCTTTTTCTTTTACTAATCTTGGGCTATTGGAGACATCAAGTATGGCATCAATTCCTTCATTTTTACCTAAGATATAGACTCCTGATGAGAGAATAAAACTTTCAATTAACTTGTCAGAATTGAATTTAAACTTTTTTGTCAAATAATGTTTATCTTCAATTTACGTTGAAAGAATCAATTCTTGGTACTGTAAACAGTTTCTGTACTGAGGAAGAGTTTCAAGGGAGTCTTGCATTGAGAAATGCGATTATGTAATTAGTTTTATAAAGAATACGAAAGCTAGAATATAAAATCTTTCCCCTTGAATATATATTGTTAAGTTTGACTAAAATGTATCTTCCCCTTTCTAGGCCTCAGATTCTTCATATGCAAACACGACACTTAATAGTTAATACTCATATTTGTGGCTAAATATGAGTATTAACTATTAAATGCTATTAAAGTATTCCATATATGACTAGCTTCTAGTTGGGAAATATAAAGCTAGACCAGCTTACAATCAAATAGATTACACATTCATGTAACAGTTGGACAAAGAAGGAGACATTTATTTTGTTTATTTTACTTCTACCAAGCACTGCCCCATGACCATTACAATGTAGATGAATTATCATTATATTTGTCATAGAAGACTGTTGTATCATAATCAAATAATAAAATCAACATTAATTAAACAATGGCTTTAAAATTGTTTAACAACTGAAAACATTATATAAAGATAGTGACATTCTGATATGGACAAAATCAAAATTTGTAAAACTGATTAAGAAATATTCAGAAGATTTGATGTTATTGGTCATACGGATATGAATTAGGAAGGTTAACATTTAGAAGATTTAGTGAGTACAGATTAAAAATTACTGGCTAAGAGAGCACACACATAGCCATCGATAGGTCTGGATTACAGTTTAAGCTGTAGCAATTAATTCACTGTTTAACTTCGGGAAAGTCAGCCCTTCTGAATCCAGATTTCTTCTTGTAAAAGTAATACTGATAAAATAATCTTGCAGGGGTTTTGTGATGTCATACTAAAAAAATTATATTGGCATATTCTATAACCAATAAAGTAAAATTAAAATGATGTGATTTTATGTACATTGTGATAGATTATTTAAGACTATTCAGCTAGGCTTCACTGTTATCACAATTTCTATTCTGAGGTCTTTTCTGCATAGTCTCTTATCATTTTCACCGGTTTGTTTATAACTATTAATGCCATAGTTGTGTTGCATTTAGTTGCATTAGTATGGGAGAGTTACATATAGCTATGGTCTTAACCTGCCACATTGGAATTGGAAAGAAAAGGGCAAATAAATCTTGACCTAAGAATTATGTAGGAGTAGAGGTTCAGAAAGGCTTGCTGTTAGGAGACAGAAAAAGAGTAAAAATGTGGTTAAAATCAAGGGAGAATGAAAGGAATTATGTTAAGTTTTATTGCTGCATAACAAATTGCCATGAAATTAGTGGCTTTAAATAACACATATTTTATTGTCTCACAGTTTCTTCTGATCAAGAGTTGGGTATGAGTTAGCTTAGTTATTTGCTTTAGCATCACTTCAGACTGTAGTAAATTTGTCAGCCAGGCTACGTTCTCATCTATGGGCTCAACAGGAGGATAACCCACTTCCACACTCATTCACATTGCAAAAAAAAATTTAGGCTTTTGTTGGCTGTTGGTCAGAAGTTCTCCTTATTTTCTAGAGACAGCCTGCATTCCCAACAGGCTGTAGCCACCATAAGCAGTTCACACCTATTTCTATGTACATAAATTACTTAGTTAATACTTATGAGATAATAACCATTCAATTAGATGTTTTACAGTGTTACTTTATGTGTGTTATTCATTTAATTATCACTGCAACAAATATGATTTAAGATTGTTGTTTATTTGAACACATTAATAAACTTAGGCTCAAGATGCTAAAATTAACAAACCCCAAAACAAAGCTTGTGGTGAGTGAAAGATTATGGCTTTAAACCCACATGCTTCTTTCCATGGCTTATTCTTGCAACCAATGTGTGACACTATTCAACTACACCTACAAGTAAACAATTGACAATCCTTTTCATAAAATTGATTTATTTCATAAATATGCACAAAGACCTCTCTAGCAACTCTTAGAATTTATATCGAATTCAGTTTGTTTGAAAAACAGAGATGACATCAAAACACCATTCTAAATTCTACTCTATCTCATCTCGCATCACCTATAAGCATATATCTACTATTATTCTTGCCACCACAATGAGAAGTAGAAATTCCAGCTTTGGGACATATATTTTGTTCACGGAACCACTATTATATGTGCCTTCACTCTATCAACACCATTAATCACCTCCAGTGGCTAGGCCCTGCTATTAAATTTTGTAAGAAAACCTGGAATCAACTTAAAAAAAGAAGATATATAAGCAAAATAAACACGATAAAAAGCTTTTTGAATACCAGAAACTCAATATAAACACTACAATATTGTGTCTAAAATGGAGATTACCTTATCTATACCCTTAATGTTACAATTTCTTGAAAACCTGGCCTTTTAAATTTCTGTTTCTAAAAGTTTGCTCTCTTTGATGTTAGACTCCCATCCATGACCTTTGTCTTACCTTATGACAGGTAAATTCAAAAGTAAAATACAAATTTGATGTTGTTATTATTCTTGCCTTTTGTTGAAAATTTGGGGGAATATAAAATTTCTGATAATGATATTTCATAAAAAGTGGTACATAATTTTAAGTTTATGAGTGAAAAAAACAGAGCAATGTTAGTAGAAGAGGAATACTAGTATACGAGTTAATAGAAGAGTCTTTGGAGGCAGTTTAACTAACTTCATTCCTGAGCAACTATTCATAAACATTTCTTCTATTATCTCTGAAAACAGAAAAAAACTCCTTCTGTGCTTGAATACAGTCTCTGGCAGAAGCCATACAGATATTCATGTGAAAATTTACTTTGAATCATTTTATTTATAGAATACATAAAAACATTCACTAGTCAAATCATTATTCCATTTATCCTATTAAGAATACCACATGTTCTTTGAAAGAAAAATAATCAACTATAATGTTTAAATTTGATGCTAATTATTAAAAATATGACAAGAATCTTGGCCCATAGAAACACGGAAAAAAAATCTTAAAGCAATATCAAATATTTTCTTTCTTCACATATTGCCTCATTATGCATATAAAATTTATGATAAATAACTGTAATTAGTAACAGTTATTTTTGAATATGCACTGTTTTTCAAAAAATTTATTGTGTTTTATACTCTCTCTATCTGCAAATATATCTTTTAGAAGCCAAAAAATATTGTTTCAATGTCAAACTATATGTATTCAAAAGCGAATATAAGAAACTCAGTTTTTTCTATTTTTTGTTGTTGTTAACTGCCTGTATGCTAGTTTCAATGGAGTTTCATATGGGATATTTTCTTACCTTATTGAAATCTTTGTTGTATAATTAAATATCACAGATGTTTTTGTAGTATGCATACACATATACATTTTAAATTTTAGTTGTGTAATTATTTATAATATATACAACTATTTATAACTTATATTTGATTATTGTCTTTTTATAATAAGGGAAATATTATAATTTTTGAACAATGCTTGTGTTTAATTATAAAAATTTTTCTATATCATTCTAGTAATATTCCTAAGCAAGCTACAAATATTGAGAAAAATGGAAATTGTCTAAAAAATATATGATCACTTTAAAAGCATGTTCAGATATATCTTCTTGCCATCCTAATAAATATGGAAGCTTGCCCAATGTGATTGGGCTTTAATGATTGCACGGTGAGAAGCTTTGTGAAGTACAAACCAGCTTGCAGGTCACTAGCAGCAGCTACAGTGTGGATCCAAAAAGCAAATATAACAACAAAGAACTGTGTGTTACGTATTTATGTATGTATGTAAATGTATACTGTCTGTGTGTAGGTGTATATTTATACACGTATCTATGGGCATACTGTGGATATATATACATACGTACATTTACTTGACAAATCGAACATAAGGGATTGACAAGAAATTGTGATATTACATTTGAAAACTAAATGTGAACTTTAAGTCTATATGTATTGTCTTTCAATATTCATACTACATGAAAAATAAATTAGAGACCGTTTAACATGCAGGAATTATTTGATTATAATAGATACCTAGGTTTTATAAAAGCTTTCATTGTCAGTATATAAACTATTTTTCTGAATCAAAGTACTTTTAAAGTATATAATCACTAAAATAGAACAAGAGAAATTATCAGGTCCAAATGTCCTGGTGCAGAAAACAATGTGCCATTGATAGATAAACCAATATGTTAAAAGCTAACCAACTTAAAAATGAGGAATCAATAGTTCAACTCTTCTTCATCCTATAAAAAATGCTCCATTGTGAAAAACTAGGAATTTCAGACATTAGAAAATAAGTGTGTTACTTCTCAAATTAGATTTGACATATTATTTAATTATACTTTCACTGATATGTAAGAAAAACAAATAGCATGTTAATAAGAAGAAAGTTAAACTTTGAAATATTATATTTATACTAAATTTTATGAATTTGAAAATATTAACTTTAAGAATTCAATGGGACATACTATGTTGATTTGCTTAGTCTTAATTCATTGAAGTAATTTTGCATCTTTAATTTTCATGATGCTATTTACATCAATGAAATGAGTATGTGTTTAATGAAAAGAAATGTCAATGTTAAATAATGATTATCTAGTTAGTAGAATAAGAATACTGATAGTTGTTTTCTGCAAACAACTATCAGTGTTGAATGAAAATAGCACTCTTAATAATGAACAGAACTGCATATACAATGCTAGAATCATGTAAAAGGAACTTCCTGTAATACAAAATTATAATATTTCACAACTAAAAATGGTATAGCCTGTATATGAAGAGAATAATTATAATTCATAAAATCCAGGCAATATTACGTTTAAATTTTATGAAAAAATACTGTGTAAATAAAATAATTTATATAATGTATCTCAAATTCTTTTAACATAACATTTTAGAGACTTGCGTATCTGAAAATAAAATGACGAAAAACTCTTGCCAAAAGAAAAATGATTGAAATGACTTGAAAATATTAAATTATATGACATAAAAAACCCTCTTCAAGTTTTATTTTGTTCATAAATCAGCTGCATTGTAACTTATTGAATATATGTATAGCATATTCAATATTATTCTTACAAATAATTGTTAAAAATTGTCTAAAATCTATTGCAGTACTAATATAAGCTTCCAATATCTCTTTCAAATATTTGACAAAATAGATAAAGATAAATATAAATGAAGGGCAAAATAACACACTTACATCAGCCCTAAACTTATAAGAAGGAGTTAAGGTCACAACAGCAACTTGGAAGAACTTCTAAAATTGAAGCATCCAGAAATAAGCGCTTTCTAGAAAAAGTAAATTAAAAGGCATCCTGGCAAAACCACAAAACCCCTAATTTGAAGGGATAAGAGTTAGTAGGTAAGTTGGCCTTTGTAAGAAAAACCCAATCAAGAAAAGTAATTTTTAGTGTTAGTGGATCAACCGTATTTCAGGTGACAGAATGGGAATAGAAGCTAAGGTAGAAACACTAAAAGTTAAACCCAGATATGGCAGTGTTCCTTTGATTTGAATCTGACATAAACGAAGATTATCTAAGTGGACAACATGCATATTTGTAAAAGAAGTTACAAAATTTATCCCCTAAAGTAGAATTAACCTGTAAATAAAAAACAGGTGAAAAAGACGTAAATATACGTAGGCCTCTAATTTAGTATGTGGATTTTTTTTAACATTTCACACAGCTGTACATACTCATTTTACATGAAGTCTTGTTGATCAGTTTAAAAACCATCATTCTCAGCAAACTGATACAAGAACAGAAAATAAAACACTGCCATGTTCTCACTCATAGGTGGGTGTTAAACAATGAGAACACATGGACACAGGGAGGAGAGCACTACACACTGGGCCTGTTGGGGGGAAACGGGAGGGACAGCAGGAGGTGGGGAGTTGGGGAGAGATAGCATGGGGAGAAATGCCCTATATAGGTGATGGAGAGGAAGGCAGCAAATCACACTGCCATGTATGTACCTATGCAACAATCTTACATGTTCTTCACATGTACCCCAAAACCTAAAATGCAACTCAAAAAAATAAAAATAAATAAAAAAATAAAAAAAATTTAAATATTTCAAATCCAACTATTTCAATAAAAATGTAGATAGAAGTGCAAATTATAGTTTAATTTCTCTAACGAATATACAATGCATTATATATTTGTTATTTAAATTTAACCATATGTTGAAAGAATAACCTTATAAACAACTCACATCTCACCTCAAATAATGTTTTTCTAGATTTGTGCATTAGTCAAGGCAAATTCTGGAGATGTTTATACATGTCAAGAGTGTTCCAAGAATATGGGGTCATAGGAAGAATAGATTTTATTAATATAAATTGTATTTCCACTGTCAAATGAGAGGAAATAGAGTCATTATCTGAGTATAAACTAATTGATATATTTTATTAAAAGAATAAAACAGATGTGATCATAAATTGACAGATTATTTAAACAATTTTTTACAGTGTATAAATCCAGCCAATAGAAAACTAACAACAAGCCGAATGCTACGTACATGAATTACTATATTTTTACAATTTTAAGATGCCACAGACCAGAGGATTATTAGTAATCATATAACAACTTTTTGTTATCTGTATTAATATGGGGTATTGAGGGAAGGTGTTCTCTCTTCGGGTCCACAAGGGGGCGTAGTTTTATGGGCAAGAACTTCCTAGTGCCATGCCCCCCTCCCATCTCTCTCCATCTCGGAGACTTAATGGTTTATGTTTAAATTTCATGGGCGTGGGGAGAAACTAAGGTTGAATCACTCCAGCAGAAGTTCTAAGGAAATCCTTTCATTGGCCTGGGGTCTTAGAGAAGGTGGGGGTTCCTCTGAGGTTAAAAGTCCCCTTCTTCCACACCCCTTCGGACTCCATGTTTGGATCCCCTTCCACGAACACTCACTTCATGGAAGCAGTTTTTCTCTCTCCTGGATTTTCCCTCTGGAGTCCTCTTCCACCCACACTCTCTCGTGGAAGCCTGTCTTCCTCTCCTAAACTCCACCTCTCTATTCCCATCCACTCAGTGTGGAAGCTGCTTTCCTTGCCTAGATTGTATCTTTCTGGGTTCTCTCACTTAGTGTGGAGTTAGCTGTTTCTCTCTCCTTCTCCTGTTTCTCTCTCTCTTCACATAAATCACTTTCTGCAAACACTTTTGAGTCTGGCGTTTACTGTGCACTGTGCCATGGTCCCCTCTCTCATTCTCCTGATAGGGCAGGAGACCAAGAACCTGGAGAAACCTCCGCTCAGGGGAGCTGAGCACACCCTGAACCCCAATATTACAGTATGAGGTGGTTACACTCTCATAATAAATCACCAAATAAACACATTAATTGTATGTCTTCTAATTATTCAAAGATTAATAGTTGAAAAAAAGATAGTGCATCAAAGGCAATGTGTTACCACAAACTAAATGTAGGGACATAGCATAATAATTTTTAAAAATCCATCTCTCATTGAAGTAGATATTTGTATATGTGTTTGATATAGGTTAAATATGAATTGAGTGTAAAGTTAAATTAATAATAACCATATTTTCCCTTAGTAAATACTATGGGTTATATTTTTCATCATTAATTATTAGTAGTAGTATTAATCAACACTAAACACTATTCCAGATGTGGTCTAGACAGTAATAAAAGCAAGAAGATATAAATTATAAAGCTAGATTTTTAATTTTAGAGAGTTTGATATGTGTACATAAGGAAGTCATTTTATTTTCTAATTCTTATCTTCCTGATTTCCAAATCTGGTATAATGGTACCTGTGTAACGTACCTGATTTTGTTGTTAATTTTAAATAAAAAATGGCATGCATGCTTTAAAATGTGTAATTTTTTATCCAAACAATGTTTTATGATATCAACATCCTCCCATTCTAAAAAAAAAAAAAAATAGTACGTACTTCCTCAAGTTACTGAAACATAAAAAGGAGGCAGTACCTCTTTATAGCACATTGCAAATTTCTAGTACAGTGGCTTATGGAGTAAGTATTCTAAAACACGTAAGCTTGTACTATTGTCATGATTTTCAATGCTGAACACTTTCATGTATTGGATTGCTGATCTGAAAATACATTTCTAAATACAGATAGTATCTTATTGCTTTTGTAAAATTCATTTACAGTGCTGTAATGTTTACATTACTTCTCCTTAAGTTATGTCCATTATGTCCCTGTGCCACTCATTTTGGAAATAAATAAAAATCATGAAATTACAAAGTAATGTATGAGTAATATTGTTTATTTAATATTTGTAAACTTGGCATACTTCTTTAGCTTCAAATGAATAACTTTTCAAATTTTAACCCAAATATTTTTAAGTTCCAGGCTGCTGGAGGACATGTTTTTATAAATGCTACATTCTAAATTGCAATTAATTTTTCTACCCCTTTGAGCACATTTAAGTCTGAATTTGTTACTTTAATTAAACTGAATAATTCAAATATTAAATGAAACTGTGTAACCTCAACTAATTGAAAAGCAAGTGGGCTGATTACTGAATAAGAAGACAGATTTTAAAATGTAGAGTTCTCTACTAAACTTCTATTTATTTTAAAATATCCTTAAAAATTAATTCTTATGAGCCTAAAATAAAAAGGAAAGTCTTATGTTTGGGGTAAGGGTGTGTGTGTGGTGTTTGTGTATGTGTATATGCGTGTGTTTGTGTGTGTGTTAAACAAAACTGGAATATTACATCAGATTTTTGTGTTGAGGTACCACTTGTATGGATTCCCAATATATTCTACCTTCCTTGATCAAAATGTGTAAGTTTCATTTTTGATAGCATCATTGATTAAAATATGGTTCTACTAGTTTGGCTGAATTTGATTAAGTGAGGATTTTTACATTTGGAAGCTCTTTACTCAATCAATGAATACATATAGAGGAACAAATGTCAAAAAACATCTATGATGCATTGTTTTTAATTGCAGTGACATTAAAATAGTTTGCTTAAGTATGAACATGTCTAAAAAATCTCTGCGGAAAGTAGATAAATACTGTTAGACACAATGCATTTAAAAGTTTCAGTTGTATAAAAATGTTAAAGTACACAAAAATTTTACCCATTAATGTTTTAAATAAGCAAAGCAACAAATGTTAATTGTTTACAGTTTGAATAAAAATCAACACAAAACTTGCTTTGATTCTCACAATGACATTTCATAATGAAATAAAGTTGTTAGACTTAGTCCTTCAATTTAGCATATGGCCCAGTAAATCTTGTTGTCCAATACAAGAAGTTCTTATCTTCAATTTTTGGAGATGTCTTTAACCAGAAATGTATCACTTGAGCTAGTTCTATTTCTTTGTTCCTTTGTTAGCGTAAAATTATTTACCTAAATATAAACTCACCTCTAAATGACCAAGTACATTCAAAGAAAAACAGAATTTTTAAATTATTCTTTGTTGCATTATATTTTTAATTTATTTTCATGCTGTTACCTGGATCAGAGGGAGAAATGTCAGTGTACTCAGCCTCTCTATAGAAACACTATAGGTTTTAGAAAAGCTCCAATTAGGCCAGGCGCGGTGGCTCAGGCCTGTAATCCCAGCACTTTGGGAGGCCGAGGCGGGTGGATCACGAGGTCAAGAGATCGA
>NW_016107797.1:676536-708518 GCF_001604975.1 Cebus imitator
AAAAGCTCCAATTACTTACATGTTTACATTTTGACAATTGTTCAAATCTAATTGTGGATGCAAACCGGCTTTTCTTGAGTATTGATTGCTGACTTCTGGATTTATTTCTCTATACCTATCAGAATTGGTTTCTAATCACCAGCAACCATTCACCCAAGGGCTTCAAGTTTTTCTTAAATTACTTGGACAATATCAAGGGATACATAGATATTTTTTTTTTTCCTTTTGATCTCATCACCAATGAAAGTAACTTAGTACTTAATGGTATTCTGGTAATTGTTTTTATACTCGGGTAAGAAAAAGAAAAAAGAAAAATTAAATGACCTGAATAAAATTTGTATGCTTTATTAATTTAATGATTCTTCAATAAAGCAGTAATAGTGTAGATTATCGGTGACTACCTAAACAATGAAAAGTTAAATCTTTATCAAATAGATTAAGCCAGGCCAGGCTCAGTGGCTCATAACTGTAACCCCAGCATTGTGGGAGGCTGAGAGAGGCTAATTGCTTGAGGTCAGGATTTTAACACCTGCCTCGTCAACATGAAGAAACCCTGTCTCTACTAAAAATACAAAACTTAGTTGGGTGAGGTGGCATGTGCCTGTGATCTCAGCTACTTGGGAGGTTTAGGCAGGAGGATTGTTTGAGCCTTTGTGGTGGAGGCTGCCAAGATCTTGCCACTGCACTCTAGCCTGGGCAACAGAAAGACACTCCATCAGTAATAGTAATAATAATAATAGATTAAACCCATTCATTAGAATTTTCATGCATTAGTTTTCTTCACTAGCACATTTCAACATTTGTTTTATTGGTTTTCTTAACTGGCAAATCTTGACATCTCTTCGAAATAGATTAAAAAGATATTATTGACATAGAGATTAGAGAGCAGACAGAAGATATGCTTGAATTTACTTAACAGTATTGAAGGAGTTCAGAACACACCACCCTAAAATAGGCTTCTCTGGCAAACTATTTTAAGTTAAAGGCACTTGGAAAACAGCAGATACAAGGAGAGCATTTTGACCTTCCTTCTTAAAAGCAATGAATGAAATTCACATCCATGTGAAAGATATTCTCCATAAAACTGTAGAGATTATCAGTACCATTCTTATCATAAAAAGTGAAAAGGTGATGCTGAGGGAAATCTGTACAAACAAAACTTGTTGAACTCACTCTTATCTTTCTAGTTGCTTTTCTACCCACTTATCTAGGACAGCCCAAGATCCTTTGCCTTATTTTCAAAATTTGCTACTCTTTGTCCATTTTGCTATATAAGCATACACAAGTGTTCAAACCTATCTGTGAGTTTGGATGTTCATTTCCTTAGGACAGTTTGCATGCCATATAAATCTTGTATTAAATACATTTGTATGACTTTCTCCTGTTGTCTGTCTTATGAAAGTGTAGTTCTCAGGCCTAGCCAAAAAACCCTAGCCAACAAACCTAGAGATATAATTTTGTCTCCTTGCAATATATAACAGAGAAAAACTCATTTTACATTTTCAGTTGTGGTAGTGAATAAGTCTCACAAGAGCTGATGTTTTTATGAATGGGAATTCCCCTGCACAAGCTCTCTTGCATGCTGCCATGCAAGAGATGGCTTTGCTTCTCCTTCACCTTCTGCCATGATTGTGAGGCCTCTGCAGCCACGTGGAATTGTGAGTCTATTAAACCTTCTTCCTTTATAAATTACCCAGTCTGGGATATGCCTTTATTAGCAGCTTGAAAACCAACTAACACAGGAAACTGGTACTGCAGAGAGAAGAGTACTGCTGTAAAGATACCCCAAAACACAAAAGCAACTTTGGAACTCAGTAATAAGCAGTGGTTGGAATAATTTGTAGAGCTCAGAAGAAGACAGGAATATGTGGGAAAGCTTGGAACTTCCTAGAGACTTGTTTAATGACTTTGACCAAAATGCTGATAGTGATATGGACAATAAGGTCCAGATGGAAATGAGGAACTTGTTGAGAACTGGAGTAAAAGTCACTCTTGCTATGCAAAGGGACTGGTGACATTTGCTTCTGTCCTAGAGACCTGTGGAAGTTGGAACTTGAGATAGATTATTTAGGATATCTGGTGGAAGAAATTTCCAAGCAGCAAAGCATTCAAGAGGAAACAGAGCATAAAACCTTGAAAAACATGTGGCCTGACTATGTGATAGACAAGAAAACTCCATTTTCTGGGGAGAAATTCAAGCCAACAGCAAAAATTTGCATAAATAACCAGGAGTGTTAATCACCAAGACAATGGCTAAAATATCTCCAGCACATGTCAGAGAACTTCACAATAGCCCTTCCCATTACAAGCCACCTAGGAGTAAAAATTGGCTTCTTGGGCTGGGCTCAGGTCCCCCCTGCTCTATGTAGCCTTGGGACATGGTGCCCTGTGGCCCAGATGCTTCAGCTTTAGCTGTGGCTAAAAGGAGCCAAGGTACAGCTCATGCTGTTGCTTCAGAGGGTGCAAGCCCCAAGCCTTGCACCCTCTGAAGTGTTGGTCTTCTGGGTATGGAAAACACAGAAATTGAAGTTTGGAGCCTCCTGCTAGATTTCAGAGGATGTATGAAAATTCTCAGGTGTTCAGGCAGAAGTCTACTGAAGGGGTGGAGCCTTTATGGAGAATCTCTACTAGGACAGTACAAAAGGGAAATGTGGGGTTGGAAGCCCCACATAGAGTCCCCACTGGGCACTGCCTAGTGGAGCAGGAAGGAGAGTTCCACCATCCTTCAGACCCCAGAATGGTGGGTGCACCAACAGCTTGCACTGTGCAACTGGAAAAGCCACAGACACTCAACGCCAGCCCATGAAAGCCGCTGAAAGGAGGGCTGTACCCTGTAAAGTCACAGGGCTAAAACTGTCAAATGTCATGGGAGCCCACCTCTTCTATCAGTGTGACATGGATATGAGACATGTGATCAAAGAAGATCATTTTGGAGCTTTAAGATTTGACTGCTTCTCTGGATTTTGGACTTCCATGGTGCCTTTGTTTTGGCCAATTGCTCACATTTGTAATTTTCTTTTTAATTTTTATTTATTTTTTTAAACCAATGCCTGTACCCCTATTCTATCTAGGAAGTAACTAACTTGCTTTGATTTTGCGGTCTTATAGGCAAAAGGGACTTCCTTATCTCTGATGGGAATTCGGATGGCGGAATTTTGAGTTAATGCTTACATGAGTTAAGGCTTTGGGGAACTGCTGGAAACAATGGTTTTTAAATGTGAGGACATGAGATTTGGTAGGGCCAGGGGAGGAATGATATGGTTTGGCTGTGTGCCTACCTAAATCTCACCTAGAATTGTAATAATCCTCACATGTCAACAGTGGAACTAGATGGAGAAAATTGAACCTTGGGTGATTTTCTGCCTACTATTCTAACAGCAGTAAATAAGTCTAACAAGATCTGATTGTTTTAGAAATGGGAGTTCTCCTGCACAAGCTCTCTTGCCTGGCACAATGTAAGACATGCCTTTGCTTCTTATTTGCCTTCCACCATGATTATGAGGCCTCTCTAGACATGCAGAACTGTGAGTCCATTAAACTTCTTTTCTTTGTAAATTAGCCAGTCTCAGGTATCTTTTATTAGCAGCATTAAAACAGACAAATACAGGAGGTTTGTTAATAAATGTCTAATCAGATCAAGAGAAATTAGTTGAATGATATTAATGTCTAGTAGTATACTATTATAATGGCTTTATATAACCATCTCCAATTTACAGAGAGCTGCTAAAACTATTAAAATCTTATTTTTTGTGTGCGAAACTTTCTTGTAGGCCAGCACTGGTGAAACACAGGTATAGTCTTCTTCGCCATGTTCTATCTTAGCAATTTTATCATCCTTCTTCAATAGGATGCATTACAATTTATCAATTTATAATTTGATTTCAATCCTGTTTTGCTGAAAATTCATCTTAGTTGCCTTTATTGAATTGTTCAATATATGCAAGTATACACATACTGTCTTTGTCTATTGTTATAGTGAACTACTAACTTTGACCATTTTTATTATATTGTTATAGGATACCATTATAGTGGAATTTCTAGTCTCTGTTGTTTTAGATACTTTGAAGGTGAAATAAACTATTTTTGTATCTCTCCTTTGCAGATTTTATAAGACAGATAAAAATATTGAAGAACTTAGATGATAAATTTATGTCTTAAAAGGAATAACACATCATTACCACTGTATATATTTCATTGGCTTAAATCATTGTCACATTTTGTTTCTTTTTAAAATGTAATCTATTTTACATCCTATTTTGAATTCATTCCATCTTTCATTTATAGATAATAAATAAATAGAATTCTACTACTATTGTTTCACATAATTGTCAGTCAGATGGAGGTGAATTATACTGGCAGAGACCTAGGAACTAACCAGAGATGCAAACTTGATGTCATTTATTTTTCATATTTCAATTATTTATTAGTTTTATTTTGAATATGATAACATGAAATTAATATTTACTTTGAGAAACAAAAAAATATTGAGAAATTACCGTGTGCAAGCACTGCACTAAACACTAAAATTAAAGCTTTTGAGTAGTTTTAAATATAAGAACAAGTGGATATGTAAATGTAAAATTAAATGTTAGCTCTAACAATCGGAAGGTTCAATTGACTAAAAGAAGTTATGATGTACTCTATAAAATCTTCCCATTGAAGGATTAAGGAAAAGAATATTAGTGATGCAAACTTTCAACAGCCCTAAAAAGTATAAAAAAGGACAACTTTGAATATTTTTCACATTTTGAGGTTTCTGATTATGTAGAACTATTTTGTTAATTTTAGTTGTGTATAACATAGGATTAATCCATTTTCTATGAAGGGGCAATTTAGATAAATACCAAGGAAGATGATTACTGTATTTTATAATAAGAGTATTTTTATAAAATTAAAAAATACTTTATAAAATTAAAAATACTCTTATTATAAAATACAGTAATCATCTTCCTTGGTATTTATCTAAATGATTTCCACACAGAAAACTGCACATAGATGTTTATATCAGTACAATGTGTACATTTTAAATAAACTAAATGAATAAATTAGTTTTGCCATTCTAATTGCCTTTTACCTCCAGTATTTCTTTGAAGACACATTGCCTAAATAGTATCTGAAGTCCTATTTAGCTGGCAATTCTTCATAAACAATGGGAAGCAATTGCAAACTTTTAAAATAAAATATAAATATATATGAAATATATTTCTTATAACTTATTAGAAATTTACTGACATTTTAAATATACAAAGTTGAGAGACTAATGAAAATAAAAAGAGCAAATTCTGAAAGCCAGTATTTGGGGCAGGAGTTTAAAAAAAATTGAAACAGGCCAGGTGTGATAGCTTGTGCCTGTAATCAGCACTTTGGGAGGCCAAGACTGGCAGATCACTTGAGGTCAAGAGTTGGAGACCAGCCTGGCCATTGTGCTGAACCCTGTATGTATTAAAAATACAAAAATTTCCCAGGGACGGTGGCATGGCACATAGTCCCAGATACTTGGTCGGCTGAGGCGAGTGACTTACTTGGGCCTGGGAGGCAGAGTTTCCAGTAAGCCAAGATCCTGCCACTGCGCTCAAGCCTGGGTGACAGAGTGAGACTTGGTCTGAAGAAAAAAACAAACAAACAAACAAACAAAAAAACAGACAGAAACAGTACTGTAGATACAAATTTCTTTCATTTATATTTCATCTCACATAATTTAAAGTACAGCCACAAAAAGGTATTATGGGCTTAAAATTGATGTACCCCACAAAATTTATATATTGCAGCCTTAACTTCCAATTTTATGGTATTTGGAGATGGGACCTTTGGAAGGTAATTAGAATTAGATAAGGTCATGAAGGTGGAGCCGTTTTGATGGAATTAATGCCCTTATATAAAAAAAAGAAAAAAAATCACTGGAGAGCTTGCTCTCTTGCTCCCAATGTGCACAAAAGAAGATATTATGTGATCACATGGTGAGATGGTAGCCTGCAAGCCAAGAGAAGATGCCTCAGAAAGAAAACAATCATGTTTACATTCTGACTTGAACTTCTGGCTTCCACACCTGTGCCTGTTGTTTAATCTACTGGAAGGATGTATGTGTAATGATTGTAGCTAAAATCTCTTTGCATGATATTTTATTTAATTGTTCTCAATTATAATAGAAATTAAGCTTATTATTTTTCTGTAAAAGTTAATTTAGACTAAAAGCGTTAGCAAAGCAGATCAATTTCCAAACATTTGCTAATGTCTTAAAAGTTATTTTCCTTTTTATTTGGTCTCAGTAAAATTAATAACACAGTTATTAATTTGTTAACCAGATGTTCATTAAACATCCATAAAATGAAAACACTGGATGCAAAGTTGGAAAGTATATAGACCCCTGTTTTATTTTTACTTATATATTTAAGAAGCCATAAAAATCCATTAATACTTTCTAGTTGGTTTTGCTTTCTTTTATTTGTTGCAAACATAGAAGCATACGTAATTAATTCTGAGTTAAATGTTAGAGAGGTGTTCAAGGAAGGGCATTATTGAACTTGGGCCATCAACAATTTGTTTTCTGGGACCATTCACAAAAGCAATAAACTTGGTAGAGATGCTCCTTGACTACAATGGGCCTACCTCCTGATATACGCATCATAACTGAAAAATAGTGTACGCTGAAAATGTATTTGATGCACCTAAGCTACTGTATATCCCAGTAGCCTCTACCACCTTAAATGTGCTCCTAACACTTAATATTAGCCTACAGTTGGAAAAAAAAAATCTAACACAATCTTTATTTTATTATAAACTGTTCAAAATATCAAAATTAATAAATGGAAAGACAATGTCTACCAAATATGTATTACTTTTGTACCATTATAAAGTTTAACAATTGTAAGTTGAATCATCTTAAGTAGGATAGTATGCAGTAATGCCATGGCAAATGAAGGAAGAATATTGCGATAGTGGAAACTGAGATTATTTTTGTATTAACATATATTATTTATTTTATAGACAATTAGGAAAAGCTGTCAAAAGCAAGACCAGAAGAAATTTGATGTGTAGATTTGTCACACTTACAAGAAGCAGAAGATTGAATAAAAGCAAGCTCTGTTGAAATGTGGAGAAACTTCTCACGTCTCATGACCTACTTTTCATAAAGTTACACACACAACCCCCTATATTTCCAAATAATATGTATAAAAATTAACCCAGTTTTTAAAATTGAATATACAGTTGATCTTTGAACAACATGGAGTTTAGGGGCACTGACACCCCTTCCCTGCACAATAAAAAAATCCACATACTGTTTTGACTCCCCCAAAATTTAGCTATTAGCCTACTGTTGACTGAATGTCTTAAGGGAAACATAAATAGCCATTAACACATATCTTGTATGTCATATATATTATATACTTATATTTAAGTAAGATAGAAAAATTGTTACTAAGAAAATAATCAAAAAGATAAAGTATATTTACTATTCATTAGATGGAAGTGGATTATGATAAGGTATTCATCCTCATTGTCTTCATGTTAATTAGGCTCAAGGACAAGAGGAAGAGGAGGGGCTGGTCTTGCAGTCTCAGAAGTAGCAGGGGTAGATAAAAACACGGGTATAATTGGACATGTGCAGTTCAAACTCATGTTGTTCAAGGGCCAACTGTATGTAAATACACAAAATACATTTAAAAAAGGAGATCAAAATTTGCAAGGTGTAAATCTATCTCTAAATGATTTGAGAATATAACATATTTATGTTTAGTATGTATT
Source organism: Cebus imitator (assembly GCF_001604975.1). Lineage (NCBI taxonomy): Eukaryota > Metazoa > Chordata > Mammalia > Primates > Cebidae > Cebus > Cebus imitator. The sequence goes on from NW_016107797.1 coordinate 684,280, forward strand.
TTATAATCTTTACTATCTTATATTTCTTATTATTCTTATCAATATTTTACATATTGATGAAAGCATTATGTTGGAAACATTTTAAATAAAATTATTTATCAATTTAAAATGATATTAAAATGCTACTAGAAAAAGACACTGGGAAATGTACTAATAAGAATATTTGGGGGCAGGATCCAAGATGGCCTAATAGGAACAGCTCCAGAGTGCAGTTCCCAGCAAGAACAACACAGAGGGTGAGTGCTCACCACATTTCCAAACAAGTTTTCACTGCCCACAGACCAGGATATTTCTGGGCCAAAAAGTGCCATGAGTTTCAGCATGGCTGGTGCCATCGATTAGCACACAGAAAATCACACAAATCTGGGTGGCCATTTCAACGGGTGCCTGGAACACCTTGGAGACAGAGCTGCCTATTCAACTGAAAGGAAGGGGGCTGAGACAGGAAGCCAGGCAATCTTGTTTGGCAAGTACCACACTCACGAAACAAGCAATCTAAAATGCTCTGGATTGAGAGTTTCACAGCAAGTGCAGCTGGACCCAGGATGGTCCAACTCAATGGGGAGAAGGGTGCTTACCACTATCAAAGCCGTCCGAAAATACTGAGACAGTTCAAACAGCACCTGGGCAGAGCCTGCGGCAGCTCAGCAATACCTCTGCTGGCAGACTGTGACTAGACTACTCCGTGTGGGGCAGGGCATCTATGAAAAAAGGAAGCAGCACATCAGGAACTTATAAATAAAGCCACCCTTCCTAGGTCAGAGCACCTGGGGAAAGAGGCGGTTATGAGTAGCACTGCAGCAGACTTAAAATTACCTGCTCAGCAGCTCTGCACAGAATAACAGAGCTCCTATAAGGAACAGATTGTCTCTTCAAGCAGCTCCCCAACCCTGTATACCCAAAGAGACACCTCATAAAGCAGAGGTCAGGCTGACATCTGGCAGGTACCCTTCTGGGACAAAGATAACAGAGGAAACTGCTCAAGGAAATAAGAAAGGACATAAACAGCTGGAGAAACATTCCATGATCGTGATTAGGAAGAATCATTGTGAAAATGACCATACTGCACAAAGTAATTTACAGATTCAATGCTACCACCATCAAGTTACCAATGACCTTCTTCACAGAACTGGAAAAAAACAAGTAAAACTTCATATGGAACCAAAAGAGAGCCCACATAGCCAAGACAATTATAAGCAAAAAGAACAAAGCCAGAGGCATCACACTACCCGATTTCAAACTATACTACAAGGCTATAGTAATCAAAACAGCATGGTACTGGTACCAAAACAGAGATATAGGCCAATGGAACAGAACAGAGGCCTTGGAGGCTATGCCACACATCTATAACCATCTGATCTTTGACAAACCTGACAAAACCAAGCAGTGGAGAAATGATTGCCTGTTTAATAAATGGTGTTGGGAAAACTGGCTAGCAGTGTGCCGAAAGCAGAAACTGGATCCCTTCCTGACAACTTACAATAAAATTAACTCCAGATGGGTTAAAGACTTAAACATAAGACCTAATACCATAAAAACCCTGGAAGAAAACCTAGGTAAAACCATTCAAGACATAGTCATAGGCTAGGACTTCATGACTAAAACACCAAAAGCAATGGCAACAAAAGTCAAAATACACAAGTGGGACCTAATTAAACTCCACAGCTTCTGTACAGCAAAAAACAAAAACAAAAACAAAAACAAAACAAAACAAGAAAACAGTCACTAGAGTGAACCAACAACGAACAGAATGGGAAAACATTTTAATATCCAGAATCTACAAAGAACTAAAACAGATTTACAAGAAACAAACAAACCCATCCAAAAGAGGGCGAAGGACAGAAAGAGACACTTTTCAAAAGAAGACACATATGAGGCCAACAAACATATGAAAAAATGCTCATCACCACTGATTTTTAGAGAAATGTAAATCAAACCATATTGAGATACCACTTCATACCAGTTAGAATGGTGATCATTAAAAAATCTGGAGACAACAGATGCTGGAGAGGATGTGGAGAAATAGGAACACTTTTACACTGTTGGTGGGGTTGTAAACTAGTTCAACCATTGTGGAAGACAGTGTGGCACTTCCTCAAGGACCCAGAAATAGAAATTCCATTGGACCCAACAATCTCATTACTGGGTATGTACCCAAAGGATTATAAATGGTTCTATTATAAAGACACATGCACATGTATGTTCATAGCAGCACTGTGTACAAGAGCAAAGATCTGGAACCAACCCAAATGCCCATAGACCATAGACTGGATGAGGAAAATGTGGCAAATATACACCATGGAATACTATGCAGCCATAAAAAATGATGAGTTTGTGTCATTTGCAGGGACATGAATGAATCTGGAAACCATCATTCTTAGCAAGCTGACACAAGAACAGATAATTAAACACCACATGTTCTCACTCATAGGCGGTGTTGAACAATGAGAACACAGGGACACAGGAAGGGGAGTATGGGGTCCTTGGGGGGGTAAAGGAGGGTGAGTGGGGGGGTGGGGAGGTTGGGAGTTATAACATGGATAGAAATGCCAGATGTAGGTGACGGGGGGATGGAGGCAGCAAACCACATTGCTTTGTATGTACCTATGCAACAATCCAGCATGATCTACATATGTACCCCAGAACCTAAAGTACAATAAACAAAAAAAAGAAAAAAGAATATTAAAGATACTATTTTTAATAGAAGGGTGAAAATAGAACCAATTTATTAATAGAGGTTCAGGTTTTGGATATTTAAAAAATTAAATACAAATTTTTATATCAGTAAAAGTGTGCTGGATTATGCTGTAATACTATACAACCTCGAGTTAGTGGCTTTATAACATAACTTTTTTTCCTTGTATACTCATATTCTTCTGTAGACCCAAATATGTATTACATCATCCATCAATACATTGTCAATCATTTCAGGCTGGTTTGATGTTATGCTGCCCTCCTCTCAGCCTTCACTTCCAATACTATAATGGAAGGAATAGATACGAAAAATCACAGAACAACTCATAAATGTTTTCACTTAAAAGTACTAAATTTTCCTATATCTCATATTTTATTGGTTTAAGCAAGTCACATTTCCATGTCTAATTTTTCTATTTGCCTGAAAGTTTTCTCCCAACATAAAGTATTGGTCTATATAAAACTCCTTTTCAAAAATTCCAGTTATAGAAAAATGGAAGAATACAACTGATAATTGAAATTACATTACCGTTTGCACTCCTAACACAAACAGCTGAACATTATGGCTGATATCTCTATGAATTCACAAACATTAAAGTTTTCTCTTTGTGATATTCAGTTTTCAGGGTTTTTGTAAATGCATAAAATCATTTCTCTACAAGCTCTGCACCATCCAGAATATTTCTGTCATCCTAAAGCTTCCCCAGTCTTTCCTCTTTACAGTAAATACTTTTCTTTCTGCAACCTTTGGCAGCTACTATGTCTCCAGTCCCTATAGTTTTTTTTTTCTTTTTTTTCAACTTATGATATGTATGAAATCATATGACGTGAATTTTGGGGTCTAATTTCACTTATTTAGCAATATGCATGGAAATGTCATTCATGCTATTGCATGAATCAATAGCATGATACTCTTTTAGCTGAATAGCTTTCCATTTTATAGTTGTACCACAGTTTATTTGCCTATTTACTTGTTGCAATACATCTTGGTAGCTTACAGTTCTTAATAATTGTCAATAAAGCTTATATGATAATTCAGTTATGGGATTTAGTGTGAACATACCTAGGAATGCTATTTCTGGGCCACGTATTGTTTGTGTTTAACTTTAAAAGGAACTGCCAAACTGTTTCCCAAAGTATCTGTAACATTTAGCAATACCACCAGTTATAAATAAAAATTAGTGTTGCTTTGCATCCTCCCTAGCAGTTTGTATGCTCAGGTTTTGCATTTTAGTCAATTAAATAAAATTGAGTAGTGGTATAATTTCACTAGTGGTTTTAATTTGCATTGTTCTAATGAGAAATGATGGTAGACATATTTTCAAGTGTTTATTAGCCATCTTTATATGTTGTGACAGTCAAAATATTTAATCTAATTATTTTACTGGGTTATTTTTTTGTATTTTAACAATTATAGGATTAGCATTAAGATTTAAGTGCTTTTAATTTTGATGTAAATTCTTTATCAGATATGAAAGCTTCCAGTATTTTCTCCTCATTTTGGGCTTCTATTCTCATTCTCTAATTGTGTCTTTGTAAGACAAGAGTATTATTTTCTGATAACATTCAATTTATGTTTTGTTCTTTTATAGGTAGCATCATTGGTGTTATATCTAAAACCTCAGAGTCAACCCTAAGCCCATATGTATTTTCTCCCATAAATTTTAGAATTCAACATCTCACATTTAAGGATAGGGCACAGTTTGAGTTCGCTTTGATAATATTGTGTAAAATATTGTGGAACTTCATTTTTTATTTTTGTTTTGTATGTTGGCATTCAATTTTTTAGTATCATTTGTTGACAAGACCCTTTCCACATTAAATTGCCGGTTTTTGTTTTGTCAAAAATTCAATAATTAAATTTCTGTGAGTTTATTTCTGGTGTCACTGTTGTTTCTCAACAATTTTTTAATATAACCTTTAGAATGCACTTACCAGTATCTAGAAGAAAAAAAATACTGCTCTTTAAATCACACCACATTAATCTTTTTGTTCTTTATCTGCATCTTTGAGTTATTTTTACTGGTGTTTTGTAGTTGTCTATGTACACATCCTGCATATATTGTGTTAGATTTGTAACTATATAGTTTGACATTGATGTCATTATACTTGGCAATTTATTTATATTTAAGATTGCAATGGCTTATTGCTGGTGTCTAGAAATACAATAGACGTTTCTATATTGTCCTTGTACCATACAATCTTGCTAAACTTACTTAGTGGTTCCAGGAGTATTGTGTAAATTATTCAGAATTTTTTAAATTAGAATTTCCAATCTGATATGGTTTGGCCGTGTCCCCACTCAAAATCTCATCTTGAATTATAATCTCCATGATCCCAATAATCTCCAGATGTCAACTGTGGGACCAGGTGGAGAAAATTGGATCATGGGGGCAGTTTTCCTCATGCTGTTCTCATGATAGTGAGTGAGCTCTCATGAGATCGATGGTTTTATAAATATCTGGCAATTCCTGTTTATTGTTCTCCTTTTTACCACCTTGTGATGAAGGTGTCTTGCTTTCCCTTCACCTTCCACCACTACTACAAGTTTTCTCCCCAGCCATGCTGAGCTGTGAATGAATTAAACCTCTTTCATTCATAAATTATCCAGTCTTGGGAAGTTACTTACACCAGTATAAAAACAGACTAATACATTAAATTGATACCACAGAGAATGGAGTGCTGCTATAAAGATACCCCAAAATGCGGAACTGACTTTAGAACTGGGCTACAAGCAGAGGGTGGAACAATTTGGAGGATTCAGAAAAAGATAGGAAAATGTGGGAAAGTTTGAAATTCCCTAGAGATGTGTTGAATGGCTTTGACTAAAATGCTGATAGTGATAATGACAGTGAAGCTCAGGCTGAGATGGTCTCAAATGGAGATGAAAAACTTTTTGGGAACTGAAATAAAGGTGACTCTTGCTCTGCTTTAGCAAAGAGACAGGCAGCATTTTGACCCTGCCCTAGAGATCTGTGCAACATTGAACTTGGGAAAAATGATTTAGGATATCTGGTAAAAGAAATTTCTAAGCAGCAAAACATTCAAGAGGTGACTTGGGTGATCTTAAAATCATACAGTTGTATGCATTCCCAAAGAAAGGATTTGGAAATGAAATTTATGTTTAAAAGGAAAGTAGAGCATAAAAATTTAGAAAATTTGCAGTCTCACAATGAGATAGAAAATAAAAACCCATTTTCTGGGGAGAAAGCTGGCTGCAGAGATTTGCATAAGTAACAAGTAGCAAAATGTTAATTGCCAAAACAATAGGAAAAATGTCTCCAGAGCACGTCAGAGGTTTTTGTGACAGATTCTCCCGTCAGAGGCCCAGAAGAGTAGGAGGAAAACATGGTTTTGTGGGTTGGATCCAAGAACTTACTGCTTTTATGCAGTCTCAGAACTTGGTGTACTACATTCTGGCAATGGCTAAAAAGGTTCAAAATACAGCTCAGGCTATTGATTGACAGGATGCAAACTTCAAGCCTTTGTGGTTTACACATGGTTGTGGGCCTGTAGGTGCACAGGAGTCAAGAATTGGAATTTGGGAACTTCCACTTAGATTTCAAAGGACGTATGGCAATTCCTAGATGTACAGGCAGAAGTTTGCTGCAAGGGTGGAGCCCTCATGGAGAACCTCTGCTATAGTACTGTGAAAGGAAAATCTGAAAATACACCACTGGGGCACTGTCTAGTAAAGCTGTGAGATGAGGGCCACCATCCTCCAAACACTGCAATGGTAGATCAACCAGCAGCTTGTAGTTTGCATCCAGAAAATTCACTGACATTCAACACCCATGAAAGCAGCTGGGAGGGTTGTCATATCCTTCAATGCCACAGTATTGGAGCTTCCCAAGGCCATGGGAACCTTCCTCTTACATTAGGGTGTACTGGTTGTGAGACATGGATTCAAAGGAGATCATTTTGGAGCTTTAAGATTTTACTACCCCACTAGATTTCAGACTTGCATGGGGCCTATAGCTCCTTTGTTTTGGGCAATTTTTTCCATTTGAAATGGATGTACTTATCCAATACTGGTACCTCCATTGTATCTAGAAAGTAACTAACTAACTAACTTCCTTTTGATTTTACAGGCTCATAGGCAGAAGGGACTTTCCTTGTCTCAGATACAACTTTGGACTTGGACTGTCCATTAATATTGGAATGTGTTAAGACTTTGGGCCAGATGTGGCAGCGTATGCCTGTAATCCCAGAACTTTGGGAGGCCTAGGTGGGCAGATCACAAGGTCAGTAGATCATGACCATCCTGGTTAACATGGTGAAACCCCATCTCTACTAAAAATACAAAAAATTTTCCAGGTGTTGTGGCACATGCCTGTAGTTCCAGCTATTCTGGAGGTTAAGGCAGGAGAATCACTTGATCTTGGGAGGCAGAGGTTGTAGTGAGCCAACGTGCTGCCCCTGTACTGCGGCATGGTGACATAGCAAGACTCCATCCCAAAAAACAAAAGACTTTGGGGGACTGTTGGATAGGCATAATTGTGTTACGCAATGTGAGGGCATGAGATTTGAGAGGGACAGGGCTGCAATTGTAGAGTTTGACTGTCTCCCTCACAAAATAGTCTCATCTTGTATTGTAATCTCCATAACCCCCATATTTCAAGGGTAGGACCAGGTGGAGGTAATTTGATCATAAAGGCAGTTTCCCCAATGATGTTCCTGTGATAGTAAATGACTTCTCAAAATATCTGATCATTTTAGATCAGATCTAATCTGATTTGCTGCAAAGGTGGAGCCCTCATGGAGAACATCTGCTAGGGTACTGTGAAAGGTAAACGTGAATATACACCATTGGGTGTATTTCTACTCCCATTTCTGGAGCTTAATAAAAAGGTTCACAGTAACAAATGCACATCAAATCAGGTAATTACATATTTGGTGACACAGAATGAAATAATGTCTATATTTAATGGCTGGATTCATAAAGTATGTCTAATCTGATCTAAAATGTGTGATGGCAGACACATTTTCTCTGCTTGTTCTTCTTTTTGCTGCCTTGTGAAGAAGGTACCTGCTTTACCTTTGCCTTCTCCCATGATTGTAAATTTCCTGGGGCCTCCCAAGCCATGCTGAACTGTGAATCAATTAAACTTTTCATTTAAATAAATTACCCAATCTCAAGCAGTTCTTTATAGATGTATGAAAATAGACTAATACATTGTCTTTAACACTATTTACATTTAGAGTTAGATAATTCTTTGTCTTTGAGTGTAAAGATAATTTTTGTAGACACAGGGCTTCACTATGTTGCCTAGACTGGCCTTGAATTTCTGGCTTTAATCAGTCCTCCTCACCAGGCTCTCAAAGTTCTGGGCTTACAGGCATGAGCCACCATGCTCAAACTATAAACAGTTAATTTGTAACCTTTTATTTTCTTATCTCTATATAAATGAGAATTATTTCCTTCTATCTGTTTTCATTTCTGAGCTAAAACAAAAAGTCTATTTATTTTTTATCTTTTGTTTTGTTTTGTTTCATGTGTTTATAATGCTAAGGCAATATATTGAATATTTACCCATTTCTGGAGCTTAATAAAAAGGTTCACAATAACAAATGCACACCAGAACAGGTGATTACATATTTGATGGTATAGAATGAAATAATGCCTGTATTTAGTGCCTGGATTCATAAAGTTTGTGTTTTGATGTTTGGAAAGACACATAGAGTGGATCACTGTTAGGGTAAGAGATGAGAAGAAAGCAACATACATGTGGAATGAAACAATAATTTGCTGCTATAATCAAATTATTAAATATTTAATTACTTATAAGAGGTTTGTACTATGCAAGGTGGTGCAAGTCAAGAGCTATAACATCAAGAGAAAGAGCTATCATTCTGAACACATTTCTTTCCTGACTGTCTGAGAATTTTACATAGAAAGATATTGGATAACTGATTCATGGTTTTTAGGTTCTAGTTCCTGAGATCTACTTTTTGAAAGTTCCAAATAGATTGTAAATACCAAGATAAAGGAGTACAAAGGTTACAGGTTCAGTTTGGATTAAAGTGTGATGATAAAAATTCACTTTATGTTTTTCTCAGTAATTTTTAATATGGTTTCTTTTTTTTCATGGTGTACAATTTAGAGTAAATAGAAGCTATTAATTGTTGACTACATTCTTATTTAATAAAATATTTGAAAAATTATATTAGCCAATCATTTCTTACTATATTAAAACTCAGAACTATTTTGAAATCAGTCATCTACAATTTTTTAATACATTTATTTCTTTTTACAACAATCAATAAATTATAGCTCTAATGTTCTGGTTTATATAAATGTCTTCCAATATTTTCCTCATATAATTATGAATAGTACCAATTTTTTGGGATTAAAAAAAGAAAGCTTAAGTAAACTTTAGATCGTTTTATGTTGCTTTCTGAATCATTAAAAAATTTCCATATTATGCTTTATGAAAACTTTATCAGGAACATTAACATATTTATTTTTGGTTTTGTTCCAATTGCTAAAGTGGGTACCACTATCACCATGTTCTAACATTCACCAAAATGTTTTACATTCTTGGGGTTCAGGAAACAATACCCCAAAATAAAATGCTTTGACATACTTTACTAAAGATGCATCCTCAAGGTCTCTCTTTGACCTTTTCAGATTTCCCTATCTCTCTGATCCTGTTTCCCAAAGCATTAATAGGGACCTTCTCTGGAATTTCTTTATCTAAAAAAACTTCTTTCCAAACTAAATGCAATTGTCTTAAGACCTTCTTCTTAAAAATTTCATCAAAGATGAAAAAGATAAGAGAGTGGGTGTTCTCACTGCAACACACAGGTAGATATTTTATCTGTTCTTCTGAGGGCAGCCCCAAGAGATTACCTGGGGGACTTTACCTGAATAATAAGACCATCCTTATTCACAGTAAATTTCTGCCCTTTATCTTTCCATCACCTCTTCCAGAGCTCAGAGAAAATTTATTCCAAGTCATTGTTCTTTGGGTTCATTCATTTCTACTGAAAATCATTTACTCCTCCAACTCTCCTCTCCCATTCCCCTATAAAGAAAGCTGTATAGGCCAGCCTCTACTCATCATTGGGTTATTGAAATAACTATTCTCCTGTGATTTCCCTGTGCTATGAGTTTTGAATAAATCTGTATGCCTTTCCTCCTATTAATTTGTCTTTTATAAGTTTATTTTCAGTGAACTTTCAGAGTAAAGGTTTCCTTTGCCCTCTACAGATTTTTTACTGTGAGCAGGAAAACTGAAAATCTCTCTGATCATCAGGAAGCCACTGTCAAGGAAACCCTATTTAGGGGGAAAAAATACCAGTCAGAATTCCTAGTGTCTATCAGTTGATCTGGAAGAACAGATGGTAAGAATCATTTTTCTTTTTTTTCCCCCTTCTAAATTCAAAGGAATGGGATGAAGCATTTGTATAGACTAATTCCTAGGCATAGTGATTCTGGTGTGCTTCTATTATGTTGGATACATCTTCTGCACTCATTTTTAAAATGTCCACTGTTCTAAACCTAGAAAGTTACCTCTGGGACTTTCCATTAAACAAAAGGTTTATTGGCTTGAGTTGCTTGTAAAATACATAAATTGGTTATGTTAAAAAGAAAACAAAAGGTTTTAGAGTGTCCATGTACAAAACAACTATAGAATTAGAAATTCCCTCAGCAACAATTTAAAAGAATAAATTAGATTTAAAACAAAGCCAAAATCCTTTGAGCATTCAAACTGCCTGCTATGGGATTTAACAAAAAGAAAAAAATAAAAAGGCAAAAGGCACTTCAGCTGGCCAGGATTTGGGGCCAGCACAGGTTTATTGCTGGGCTTTGTGTGTGCAGATGGCTAGTTGAGAGATGAGGACCCTAGAGAATATAGCCATACAGAGATGTGGGTTCTACTCCATTTGCAGCTAGTGAAACTTTCCTTTCTTTAAGCTGTCATTGGGAGTTTTCTGGATCTTGAAAGGGTTGCAGCTTTTTGTTTTCTTTTTACAGGCTTTTGTTAAAGTGATCAATGACTTCTTCATTTTGATCTCATGCAGGCTTTTTTATTTTGATTTTCAGTCATTTAAAGACATGCCTTTGGTTAAAATTTAAGTTTATATTTAGAGCATGCTAGCAATTTTTTTTTCTTTTTTTCTTTTTTTTCTATTTATCTTGCTTTCTCTTCTGGGATAGACAGATATGCTTCCTGCTGTCACTGGGATCTGGGAGCAAGCACAGTGGGCCCTTCCAAGGCAGCAGCCGGTAGAGTACTGCTCCTGCCATCACTGTTCCCTTGGCTAAGGCAAAAATCGTGTATTTAAAGAACACTATGATCAAAAGTTGGTTTAATTCATAACTCATATTCAAGCTATATATATACATATATGTATATGTGTATGTATATGTATATTTAAGGCCTCTCTATTTTTCTCTGTTGGGTTTTGCTTTCTTCTATAGAAACTTCTCAGTCAACATAATCTCTTTTTTTCAAACCTCCATTAACTAGATTTTTATTGGCCCTTTTAAGGAAACGTAACATCTCCTGAAACTGGATCCTCTGAAACTTGTTCTTTCCCCTCCTTCACTTGTCACCTTTGATACTTTATCCAGTTCCCTTGATAAGAACAGCTTCAATATGAGAGAAAACATCAGAGTTATAGCAGTCACATAAACCAATCTGAAGGAGACTTCTAGTGACCATGGGACTCCTTGAAGAACATTGTTAAAGGACCACTGTTCCCCCTTTTTTGGAATCATCGTCTTTTTCTTGGAAAACTAAGCATTGTTGGCAAGTTCCTCTCAGGTCTGAAACTGCTTTCTTTTTGCATTTGAGTACCCTGATCTCATTGACTTTGGGGGTACCAAGAGTAACTTCATCTTGTGAGAGAACACTTAACTTTTGGGTATGTGATAACTAATGAGTTACTGGCTGAAATTTTAAAAGTGACAAACAAAAGTTTCAGTGAAGAGTTGTCATTGCAGGGGGCTATTGATTTCTTCGTACATCTGGATAAGAAAAGCATGAGATTTCTGACGTAGTCAAACAAAAAACTGACAGCAATTGGGAAATTGGTAAAAGAAAAGTTGTTTTCTAGGTTCGTCAGGGGAGTCTCAGAGCTGGGGTCATGACCTGAGAATGGGTACAATTGGGACACTTGGAGGCTGTGGGAGAACTCACTACCAAAAGATTCAACTTCCACGGGGGACAGTCTGGTAACAGAGTGGGCAGGTTGGTATTGGTTCTCTCAGGAATCAGGGGGATATCCTTACAGTGAGGTGTACTGTGAGAGCACTGTGCAGCTCAGTCTCATAGCAGTCCCCTCTTGGGCTTTTGCCTTGATTCTGAGAGACCTGGGATTTAGTATATAAATGAGATTCTTTCCAGTTTTAGGTGCTCCACCTTCCAGTTGTGTCTGCCTTTTGTATGTATAAATGTTAGGCTTTGTGACCTGCAAATGCTCAATTCATTTATGCGCTCATAATAAATCAGTTAATACTGATCTATTAACTCAGTAAACCAGCTAATAAATATAATAGAAACTAAATTCAAAAGCCACCTATCCAACAAAATTGTTCTTCAAAATATAACCTTTTGACATTTAGCCAGTTATTTTGAAGGGGCTTCTGAAATTGTTTTTCTTAAGCTCATCTGTATAATCCTGCAATAAATTAATGTGATTTTATGTTACCTTGTCATCCATTTTTAATCTTCCTCTGTGTCTCATCTAAGTGACACACCCTAAACTCTCTATTAAGAAAAAAATTTTTTAAACTTGCATTATTTCTCCCTGCTTTTAAGATGTAAATTGAACTTGATAAATGGTTTTACCCATGTGAGACAGATAGACTTGTATCTATTTGTATCATTACTTGTATCATTTACAGAGGCATAATTTGTGTCCTTTTAAGCTAGTGAATTTTATTAGTCTCATGGCTAAAATTTTAAAATCAACATTATAAATTTGTTATTTATGTTGGCTGTCATTTTATTTACACATTTGTACATGTTGATTTTTTTATTGTCTTCATGGCACCAAATTGAATTAAAATAAATGAGTACTTATAACTTAAACAAATAAGGCCAAATGCCTTATAAGTTTATGTAACTCTAGTCCAAATCACTTTAGTAACTCTGCCTATGTAAAATTAAATAATGGCTATTCATTAAAAAAATTCTAGATAATAGCCAAACAAGATATAACGCTAAAACATTAATTATTAATTATAAATTTAAGATTATATGCTTTTGATTCTTTATTTCACAGAAACAAAATTTGGGTTTGTTAGTAAATATATCTCGTTCCATAATGATAAAGTGTTGCATAAAAAAGCCCATGTTTCTGGAAATTATAAATGTAAATTCATAAAATGTTTTGGTACATAGCATTTAAAATTGCTTATTCCCTAGGTTTTTGACTAAGGTTACTAGCAATAAAAGTTAAGATTAATATATGTAGTTACAGCTAGGCTGGGCGCGGTTGTTCATGCCTATAATCCCAGCACTTTGGGAGGCTGGGGCGGGTGGATCATGAGGTCAAGAGATGGAGACCATCCTGGTCAACATGGTGAAACACCGTCTCTACTAAAAATACAAAAATTAGCTGGGCGTGGTGGCATAAGCCTGTAGTTTCAGCTACTCGGGAAGCTGAGGCAGGAGAATTGCTTAAACTCAGGAGGCAGAGGTTGCGGTGAGCCGAGATCACGCCATTGCACTCCAGCCTGTGTAACAAGAGTGAAACTCCATCTCAAAAATAATAATAATAATAATAATAATAATAATTGCTTACTCCCTAGGTTTTTGACTAGAAATTAGGGTCACTAGCAATAAAAGATAAAATTAATATATGTAGTTAAAACTATTATATATAAGAAATGCTATTTTTTATGCAGTGTTCAGAAAAGTAAGATATTACAGGTACGAAAACATGATTTTGTTGAGAAAATAAATGGTTTGTGTAGATAAAAATTATTTAAAGTTGGTTTCAAAATAAATGAAGAAAAAAATCATAAAGATTAAACTAAATGGTTATTTAAGAGTTGGAGAAAACAGAGAATAAAAAATTAGTAGAAGTTATAAAAGATTCATAGGTATCTTGTACATCCAAAGCTGACTCAGGTTGGAATTACAAAATTAACTTTAGTATTGATAGTATACTGACACAAAAGTAATATTTGTTTCTCTTTTTTACATATTATTTCCAAGCAATATTGATAATAAAAAGAAATTATTATTCTCTTTTTTAATAGACTGTGAAAAAGAGAGGAGAGAAAAGAAACTTAGTGTGCCTCATGCTGTCTTTTACAGATCTTTTAATTATTTGAAAACTGAGTTTCCTCTGTATCAAAGAGTGTTTTAGTTAATTTTCATGCTGCTGATAAAGACATAACCAAGACTGGGAAGAAATAGAGATTTAATAGATTTACAGCTCCACATGGCTGGGGAAGCCTCACCATCATGGTGGCAGGAAGGAGGAGAAAGTCATATCTTACCTGGATAAAGGAAGGCAAAGAGAGAGAGCTTGTGCAGGGGAATTTCTCTTTTTAAAGCCATCGCATCTCCTGAGACTTATTCACTATCACATTAACAGCAAGAGAAAGACCCTCCTCCGTGATTTAATTACCTCTCACTTGGTCCCTCCCAAGACACATGGGAATTGTGGGAGTTAGAATTCAAAATGGATTTGGGTGAGAACACAGCCAAACCATATCAAAGAGAAAGAATTTTGCTTTTTAAAATCTTTTAATTCTCACTTTAGCTAAATAAATATTATTTTACAGTGACCTGTGATCCCATTTTGACAAAGTGTTAGAGTAGGTCTTTAGGCAGACATGAGCAGGCAACAGGTGTCCCTCCACCAGGAATGTCAGCTGAGCAACAGGTGATGCTGAAGTTGTTGTTAAACTGTCTCTGTAAAATAATAATTGGTTACACCTGGCACCAGGGTACAGCAGCCTTCCAATAGATAGAAAACAAGTGAAGGTGGTGATAAGCTGTTTCTGGATAAGACCTCAGGAGTTGCGTGAGCAGGCTGAAGCATGTCACTAAGAGGCAAAATATTGGAGTTTAACTGGTATATGACCTTTGTTAAATCAAATTTAGCCAAAAGCTGCCTCCTTACATATTTTAAATTTGACCTAAATGTTTTTCTGCACATGGTGAACTATAACAAGTGGAGGTGTAAACAGACCGTAGCCTACATGTGTGCCAATCACCGAGTTTAGGCCAATCATATGTAGCCAACCGTTTGAACTGTGTTCAAATAAGGCGAACGCTGAGTGGTAACCAATCTAGATGTTTTGGTACCTCACTTCCGTTTTCTATGTGTCACTTTCCTTTTCTGCCCATAAATTTTTTTCTACCACATGGCTGTGCTGGAGTCTCTGAGCCTATTCTGGCTCAGAAGGTTGCCTGATTTGTGAGTCATTCACTTCTCAATTAAACTATTTTAAATTTAATTAGGCTGAAGTTTTCCTTTATCACCTTCCTCTTGGAACACTCCACTGGTAAGGGAAAATCACCTCAAATTAGCATGCATTTTAGTGCCTTTATAACTTTGGTAAACACATTGTGCATGGGGCCCTTCCCAAGTGCGGGGAGATCACTGCACATCCAAAAAGCTCACTCCAAGGGAAGAATCAGGAGAGAAAAAAACTAGTATATCCTGGTATCATGGCAATACATAAAATCACAAGCAAAAAGTCAAATAACACAGCTGGAATGCACAAGTTGCCCACTTGGCCCTTTCCAAGTGTACCTTACTTCCTTTCATTCCTGCTCTGATACTTTTTAATAAACTTTCACTCCTACTCAAAACCTTGTCTTGATCTCTCACTCAGTGTACGCTCCTTGGGCAAATTATTTCCTTTGAGAAGCCAAGAACTGAGTTTCTGCAGACCCGTATGAATTTGCTGCTGCTAACACAAGTGTTTTAAACCCTTGAGATATTTGACAGGTTTCTTAAAATCAAATTTCAATTTCTAAATTTAGACTTTTTGATCTGAAACTAATTTTGGGATGTCCTAAGTCCTTGAAATATCAGAAAAAGAAATAATGAAAAGGCTTATTTGATATGTTAAATTATATAGGAAGCATTATCAAATAAGAAATGATGTTAAAACTTTACTTGTATTACATTTACATGAATATGTTATTAATATTTGTTCCAGAATTATATGAGATTTCTAAAATTTAAATAAATCTTGATTTATGTTATAAGTCATAATTATGGCTATTAGTTGTATGCCACATTAACAGTCATATTTCCTTGTTACTTGTGTATTTAGCCATAAACATTTTAAGGCTTGTTGTCCACAGTTAATTGCATTTTTCTGATCCTTTATTTTCCTTAAAGTATTTTGCAAATGTTAAAGCTTTTTGTCTTTAAGGAATTTCATAAAGATAATAAAAAGAACTTGGACAAAAATAGGTTTCTTATAACTTTGATATCCTACCATTGGACATTGGAAATATGTGTTTAAAATTTAAAATCAAATAGATTATGAGAAAGTTTTGAATAGCTGACTTCATTTATTCTTCATACTGCTAATACAAGTTGATATTTTAAACAAAAATATCATATTTGTTTTTGCATTGTTTTATTAGGACTTTTTTTGGTTTTCAAATAGAATTATTCTTTATTTCTTTACAAACTTTATTATGCATATCCTTTAATTGTGGAAAAATAGTGCTAAAAATAAGAACTCCAAAACTCAGTCTGAGACTGTTAAAAAGATTATCTTCAATGCCAACAGTTTGTGGAGCAGACTTGAAACAAACTATCAACCCTAAAAAGCCATTAAGCATGCCTGTTTTCTTTTTTCATGCTTAAATACTAAAGAAAAATCTCTTCCTTGCAAGCACTATCAAGAGTCATGACTGTCTGTCTGACAGCTTATTTCATTAAAATTAGCTGTAATTTCTTTTTCTTTTTTTTAAATAGATTCCCAAGCAGCTGCAATGCACTACAGCATTTATATGTGTTTATGTGAGAAACCGAGGCTTATTTTTATATTGAAAACATAAAGAACATATTTTCATATTTTTTATTTTGGGAAGTGGATATCTTTTTGTCTTTCTTTTATGACATTTCATTTTATGATAAAACTTCTGCTGAAGCCACCATCCGTTGTGAAACTCTGTGCATATATACATATGAAATGTAAATCTATAAGCTGTGTATACCCCTTTAATTTTTTAAAATATTTATTCACTGGATTGGATGGCTTATCTGTTTTTGACTTATTTAAACAATAAGAAAAATATTGAAAAGTCTTATTTCCTTAGTTAAAATTTTTATTTTCATAATTTTAACAATGTATCAACTTGCTTCCAAATTTTATGTTGTGATTACTTCATATAAAATAGCATTATATATATGACATATAAACACTCATACATATTGAAGCAATGTGCTTGGATATATAAAGACCTTTGTCTTCACATACACATACATATAGGTGTATGAAACATGTATAATTTTACTGGAAATAGTGACTTGAGTTGTCTCACCTTGAATAGCAATGAAATGTTTTTTGCACTCTCTTATGAAACTTCTAAGCAACCTGAAACTAAAGACACTCTCTACTAGTTAGAGTATTTCTTCTTCTTTTTGAGTCAAAAGTTATTTTTAATAGGCAATTGTATATCTTTCTTTGCTAGGATTAAAAAGCAACAAATTCTCAGAAAAACTAAAACATGTTTCTATACTCATTCATTTAGAGATATGAAAAGTTTTCAGTCAGGAAATGGTTTTAATTCAATTTAAGAAAAATAAAAATATGAATACCTAACACTAAACTCATTTTATAGCACATTTTTACAGGTAATTACTTTTATGAACTATTTTCAGATTACCTTATTTATTATGCAATTTGCTTGAAACATGCTAAATTTAGAAGACATAAGCATACCTGAAAGTTACAGTAAAACATTTAGTTAATACAGCTGGTAAGTGTATTAACTTGATCCAAAGTTTCTCCAGATAAAAAGAGATATCTTGGGTGAGTATATTCTCTATTTGGCTCATGCTACCTTTGTCATTCTGTCCATGCCTTGGACTCCTAGAGAATATATATTCTCTATTTGGAATATATTCTCTATTTGGAATATTTTCTATTTGGAATACTCCTAGGAAATATATTCTCTATTTGGCTCTTGTTATCTTTGTCATTCTGTCCCTGCCTTGGACTCCTGGAGAATTTGGGAACTTTGACTGCTTTGCTCTTCATGCGTGGAAGGTTTGCCTTGAAGCACAACCCTAATTCTCCTCCTGTATCTAGCTCTTCTGCATCTGAATTAGCATTGGTTGTTTTCTCCTTTTCTAGAATTCACTCTCATATAAACCACAGTTGATTTAAGGGAAATTGGTATCGCAGCAAGTGTCCAGTACTTATCTATAATCAGGGTTAATATGTCTTGAGGCCAAACATTTCAAATATGACAAGGTGAAAAAAATGTGTATGTACCTAAAACTACCTAGGAAGATGAAGATATGTATTGAAAACAATTTTAAATGGGAGTATTAATGTAAGTACAATGTCTACATGACATACACATTCCTTGTCTATTCTTTCCATTGAATTGCATGCTGTAGTAGGGGTGGGTTTTATCTGGGTAGTCTAAGATTGTGATTATCTGGCTGGGTACGCTGGCTCACACTTCTAACCCCAGCAATTTGGAAAGCTGAAACAGGCAGATCTCTTGAGGCCAGGAGTTCCAGACAGGACTGGCCAACATAGCAAAACTGCATCTATCCTAAAAATACAAAATAAATAAATAAATAAATGTGCTGGGTGTGATGGCACACACCTGTAATTCTAGCTACTTAGGAGACTGAGGCAGGAGAATCTCTCAAACCTGGGAGGTGGAGGTTGCAGTGAGCAGAGATCATGCCACTGCACTCCAGCCTGGGCAAAAGAGCAAGACTTTATCTCCAAAAAAAAAGAAAAGAAAAGAAAAGAAAAGATTATAACTATCTGAGTATGAGCAACAATTTGGAATATTTGGAATTAGGCTTTCCTTTGAGTATCCCCTATATAGCATGATTTTCTTCTGTTAAAAAATAAACAAATATAGAATGGCTATATTTAGGAAGGTGAATGAAATTAAATACATTTTTCTGTGTAATATTATGTTTTTGCCTGACCCATTTCTAAGAGTCCCCAGGAAAAAGGGTACTGACATTCATAACCCTTTCCAAACCCAGGAAAAGACTGTGAGTTGCAATCCTTTCAAATACTTGGACTCTCACTTTTCCTACCTCACAGTATCTACTAAAGAAGTTAAATGATTTTAAATCAATATGTGACTGTAATACTATAAAACGTAACTGTTTTCTAATTACTGAATTAATTATTCTACGTACAGTATACATATGGCAAATTGCTCCATGATTACACAGATGAAAGACAGTACAAAGAAAAACATATTTTATAGTTCTATATATTAAGTGCATTTTCCTGAAAGAAGAAATATTTTGTATACTAGGAAGTCAAAATTTACCTTGATTATGAATAATCTATAATTAAAGATTTCTCATTTTGTTAATAGACAGCTGCTTGAGTTGTATTTTACTCTTAAATTATGGATTTGTTAATTTCATGTTTTTAAACATAGTCTTTAATGATAACCTTTTGATAATTTTAAAGAACTTCTTTAGAAAAACTAATTGTTCATGGTATACATCACTTTTATTATAGAATTAATAATAGTTATTGGTGCAATTTTGAAAAACAGATATTATAAAAAATAAGAATTAAATGCTATGACTCATTCAGTGATAGGATTTAAGCAATTTTTTTCCTTTATAAAACACTAAATAATAAATGTCTTTTTTCTCATTTAATTTTATTTTGCATTTAATTCTTTTTAAATGAAATATAATAAATAATCACTTAGCTAAGTGGCTGGCTTAAATTATTTTAACAAATAGCTACTATTTAATTATCATTGTTAACAATGAGTAAATATTTTTGTAAAATTTGAAACACATTTGAAACTCACTTTTTTTTTTTTTTTTTGAGACAAGATCTCACACTGTCACCCCGACTAAGGTGCAGCAGCAGAATCATTGCTCACTGTAACCTTGAACTTCTAGGCTAAGGTGATATTCTTGCCTCAGCCTCCCAAGCTGTTGAGAACACAGGTGCCCACCACCATGCCAGGCTAAGTTTTGTACTTTTGTGAAGATGGGATTTTCTTATGTTGCCCAGTCTGCTTCTCAAAATTCTGGCCTCAAGTGATCTTCCTGCCTCAACATCCCGATGTGTTGGGATTATAGGCATGAGCCACCATGCAATACCTCAAATAGACTTTTATATGAATATTTTATTTAGTATGTTTTGAAAAGCTCTACTAATCTTATTCAACAATATAGCTACATTAAAAACAAAATATTTCATTGTGTAGAGATAGACATATACTACATTGTATACCGCACATACACTTTTAAAATACCTTAAAATTGATATATTGATATCAGATTTTTGTTTTCTATGAAAAATAAATTCATGAATGAATTTAAAGGTAATTTTGCAGTACTAGTTTTTCAGTTCCCTCTTATTTGTTTCACAAATGTTTCTGCAAACTATTAAATTGGTGCCAAGGTAATTGTGGGTTTTGCCATTGACAGTAATATTATTTAATATTAAGCATTCAGATAGTTCTCTTGGTTCATATGAATTTCTACGCTTACTTTGGTAGACTCTATGCCTCAATTATATAAGCATTAGTGCAAATTATGTACTTCAATTAAGAGAATAAACAGGTTTGTACATGATCAAAAATGAAAAAAAATTCATGATGGATATTATTAGAATGTGAAAATACAAAAGTTTTCCAAGCATAATATGTGATGTTTTCAATTTATCTTTTCTTTTCTATATATTTTTAATAGCATAAGTAGAATGAATCTGAAATAAGCAGGTCAAACATAACGTTTAGGTAGTAATGGTAATGGAAGAGAACATTAAAGTCGGATTTACCAGCCAGCATTCATGCAATTACATGTTTTCTTGGAATGCCTTTTTATGGAATTTTTCTATCTTTTTAGATTTACAATGTGCTTCATAGAGATCCCAGAAACTCAAACTGTGAAGTTAAAAAAAAATTAGGTACTTGCAGGATCTTTAAGAATCTTAGATATAAAGTAATTGCAAATAACATACAAAGTACCCAAAAATCAGATCAACATCATCAACATTTTTTATATATTTCATATTTTTCTTTTAATTTTCCAACCCAATCAATAGGTTTTAGCCTATTATTATTTCTGCATTATGTTGGGTGATACTTTGTTTATCTTCAAGAATTAGTTGCATAATAGTTTTGTAAAAGGTAAGGTATTTCAAACTTTTCATTTTAGGTACAATACAGTGAAGATAATATACTAAATTCTCTCTAAAAATCTGTTCATTATTTTTGCTTTATGTGTATTTCGTTGGCTCCTTTGTACATTTAAGAATTACTAATAAATAACATATCAATTGCCCATCACATCCAGTCATTCTGTTGCAAAATGACCTTCTGTAATTTTTCTTATAGCAGGGAGAAATATGTAATTAAGCACACCTAGCACAATGGCTTGATTATTGATGTGAGAAATCTAAGGTGTGCTCCGAGAAAAGAATAGGTATGTATGCGAGAGATATCAAAACTGGAATGTGAATGGGTCATAGATAAGAAAGACTTCCAAAAAATGACATTTCAGATTAAGGGGGGTAGGATTACCAGTAGTTATTTAGAGGTGGGTATTACATCACCTGGTAGTTTGATCGTCTTCTCTTGTGGCATATTGAAGAATGAAAGTTCTCTGTCTTTCAGTCAGTGAATTTCGAGTTCACTGACAGGAAATAACTATTTTTTTTTTTTTTGCTTGTTTGCTTGTCTTCTTTTCCTTTTTGTTTCTCATACAGGTATAAAAATGCTAGGACTCAGCTTTCCATGCTTTTCTTCCCTTTTTGATGTGAAGTCTCCAACACAGGCAGGTTGGCTACGCTGGGAAGTTTTCTGTCAGCAGCATTATTTGTGCAAACACAATTTCATTTTTTAAGCCACTCTAATTTGGGTCTTTTTATTCTTAGAGTATAACAAGGCATGCCCTGAATAATATAGCAAGCAAACATAATGTGAGGGATAGTGTGCAGAAGAGATTGGTAAATAACACTTTGTTTTTAAATGTTAAGGAAGAGAAAACAAACGGCACTTGGCTGGAAAAGGGAGAAGTTCAATATGGCTTAAGTAGAAAATATGAAGGTGGGATTATGAAACCAGGCTGGAGTGTTTTGCATTCTTTGCTAAGCAATGGTATGTTTAGATTTTATCATCAAGACAAATGGCAGCTAATGTAGAGTCAGGAACAGAAATGTGTATGAATGCATTCACGTATTAGAGCATCACTTGGCTATAATATGAAGAATGTACTAGAATAACCAATTAAATATATGATAAAATGAGTAAGGTGTTTGTTTTTCAGTTGTTGAAAAAAAGTGTTTTTTATAATTCACTTTCAGTATTTAAATAATTTTGAGCCATTATCTCTAAGCCTTCATTGTTTCTGATGAATAATCATCTACTCTTTTATACTTGTATATTTAACTTTAATATAACAAATTGAAGCCCATTTGGTATTTTCTTTTTGACTTTGGTTTTTAGGGGTTTGACTATGATGTAACTAGATATGATTTTCTCTGTATTTATTCTTCTAAGAGATCACCAAACTCCCTTTATTTGTTTAATATGATTTTTTTTCTTTGGAATTTTAGAAAACTTTAGCTAGTATATCTGAAAATCTTTTTTCTGCCCTAGTCCCATTTTATTCTCTTTTTAAGATTTCAGTTACAGGTATGTTAAACCTTTGTTATTGTATCATAGATTTCTTGAGTCTCTGTGAATTGTCTTCAATTTTGTTTCTTTATGTTCAGATTAAATCTTCCACACTGATAAATTTTTAAGTTCCCTGAATCTGTACTCTGCCAATACTCACCCAGTGAATTGCTCATTTTAGTTACAATACCCTTTAATTAAATTCTTTTTGGTTGTATATTAATAGTGTCTGTTTCTATGCTGAACTCCTTTTTCTGTTTATACATTAATATCATATTTTTAATGTTTGTGAACGTATTTATCAATAGCTGACTTTAAATCATTGTCTAATAGGTTCAATATCCGTGTCATCTCAGAAACTTTTTTGATTGCTTTAGTTTTGTGTACAAATCACATGTTCAGATTTCTTTGTATGTTTAATAATTTGTATTATATTCTTGACATTACAGATTACCTATCATAGAAACTACACTGTGCCAGTTTCCTGTGACATGTTGATTTTAGTTCTAATAGCTAGCTGAATTACTGGCTAATGATGTTTATGTTTTGTGTGTTTAAATTGAGGGTTTGTTAGGGAAGATGTACAAAAAGTCCAAAGTATTTTCAAAGCCCTTCTAACATGACATGATTCAAACTCCAGTCTCTGTCTTCTGTGAAGACCTTGTGAGGCTTTGGGTTTAGGTCCTTTTAGAGCAGGTATACAGGCATGTTTACTTGTGGTTATTTGTTCTTACATATAAACCAGGTGTCTTAGTCAGGTACCTTTTGTAACAAACATACTATTTCACTTTGGATAAACCACAAAATATAGAATCTCTCAGCACTCTTTGACCTCTAGCATATTTGCTTGTCTCTCAAACTTATAGTAGGTTTGATAAATTGCTACTCTCTCTGATAAACCTTAAGATTTCTCTTGTGCCTATGCAATCTGTTATCCATGGATTTATGGGGGGACTCTCCAAATGATGTGTGAGATTTCCCACTTGCAAAGCTACCCTCCCTCTAGGGAATAACATTGACATTTCCAGATGCTTTGGCTTCTCTGCATTCTAACTTCTGATCTTTTTCTCAGGGGACCACCATGGGATTTTTTGGACTCTAGTTGAATGCAGTATGGAGCAAGTCTGATCATTTGGCTAACCACATTAAGTTTCTTTCTGCTATGGATTATAAACCTAATCTACCTGTTGTCGAAAGCTTGAAAAGAACTGCTTCATATATGTTGAATGTCTTCAAATTTGTTTACATTAGTAGGGTCGATCAAGTAGCTTTTAATGGTTTACAGCTCGAAATGGAGATTTACATAACAATTTTGAACAAAAATGAGAAAGCAATAGCTTAATAAAAGTAGCATACTAAATTTTTCCCCTAATTAATCCATCACTATTATATTGCTAAAATATAATAGTGATGGATTAATTAGGGGAAAAATTTAGTATTCTATGCTTCTCTTAAAGTCCAGAGGGTTCACAGATGGATTTGAAATAGCTGGGGTCGGGCCGGGCGCGGTGGCTCACGCCTGTAATCCCAGCACTTTGGGAGGCCGAGACAGGTGGATCACGAGGTCAAGAGATCAAGACCATCCTGGGCAACACGGTGAAACCCTGTCTCTACTAAAAATACAAAAAATTAGCTGGGCATGGTGGCGCGTGCCTGTAACCCCAGCGACTCAGGAGGCTGGGGCAGGAGAATTGCCTGAACCCAGGAGGCGGAGGTTGCGGTGAGCCGAGATAGTGCCATTGCACTCCAGCC
>NW_016107797.1:708588-729641 GCF_001604975.1 Cebus imitator
AAAAAAATGGAAATAGCTGGGGTCTATTTATAGGTACAGGAACTGATAATTAATTGTGTTAACAGATTCTAAGTTTCCCTGGAGTTCCTTTTGAGCACAGCACCGTTTTCTGTTAGCTTAGCTGGGCTTCTAACCTAGTTGAGCTTTACTCATTCTATCTCAGCATCATCTTGCTCTGCTCCAGTGCTTTCCCAGCTCATTTTATTTCTTTTAGCACTTTCCAAGCTTAACTCAGTTCCTTGACTTTTCCAAGTTGTGCTTTTATACTAAAGACATGATTTAAAGTTATTCTCGAGTAGTTGTTGTGTAAGTTACTTAAACTGACCTAAAATGGCTTAGACCACTGGATTTTAAAGAAACAAATGTATTCATTAAAATTGACTCATGACAAATGTACAAAATTAATTTTTATAATTACCTTGATAATCTATACAACTGATAATTTAGATTTAGAATACAATGTTGGATGGAATAAGCAATTATGGCTTCTCTTTAATAGTATCACAAATGATTAAAATTTAGTTGAGAACTACAGGAATGTAATTTCTAAGTAAATGGTAACAGCTACCTTTGATAGAATTCACAAAATACATTTAAACACATTTTACTTTGTAAATACTACTTTACAATGAAACCCTTTTTTTCTGATCAGTTTTACTGATGCAGAAAACACTGTAACTATGTGGCTTTGGGGGTTGATTAGAATCATCTACTCATTCATGATATTCTGGCAACAGATGATAATCTCCACAATAAGAATTTGATCCTAGCAAAGAAGCATATGGAGAACAGCAGGTCTACAGAAAACATCTATCCATGCTGCCTGTTCACACTGCTCAAGTGTAATCAAAGGCTCTAAGATGTAAATTCTCACTTGAGGTTAGTGAGATTTATACTGATACTTCTGACTGCAGCAAGAAACTGTGGAGAATTAAGAATATATATATTTAATCTTATAGAATAATTGTAGCCTGCTTTGAAGACATTGTGATTTCTTATTTGAAACAAATGGACAATTAATGAACATGAGAATAAAATTGATGTTAACACGTTGACATTCATATTTTGACTTTTCAAAAAATGTTTATGAGAAAGATGACAATATTAAAATTTTGGAGCATATTTTTTTTTAGATGAAGTCTCACTGTGTCACCCAGGCTGGAGTGCAGTGACACAATCTCAGCTCACTGCAATCTCTGCCTCCTGGGTTCAAATGATTCTCCTGCCTCTGCCTCCTGAGTAGCCAGGATTGCAGGTGCACACCACCACTCCCAGCTAATTTTTGTATTTTTAGTAGAGACAGGGTTTTGTCATGTTGCCCAGGCTGGTCTTGAACTCCTGGCCTCAAGTGATCCACCTGCCTGTCCTCCCAAAGTGCTGATTATAGGTGTGAACCATTGTGCCCAACTGGGACACCCTTTTATATTGTACCAAATCATTATTTATCTTCAAACAGTAAAGCTTTTCATATTATAAATATTTCAATCATAGATTCAAAACCCTTGCTTTTTCACCCTCTCTATTTTAGGTAATAAATCAAGTTCAAATTAAATAAATACTTAATTTACTCCTCAAGTGGTTAATCAAGTTCAAGGAAAATAAAGATTTGATTTACTCACCAATTCACTTTATAAAGGTTTTTTCTTTATATTTTAAATCAACATCTATCCTGGATATTTTGTATTAGCCAGTCCTCTGCCAGAAGTAATAAGGGACGTAAGACTAGAAGTTTTTATCTAACTGGCTGACACACTGAAGAAAATGAACACTGAAACCAAAATATATCTGGCCTGGGTCTTTATTAAATAACTAGGTAATGTTAGAACACTTTCTTACTTATTTGCAAAAAATGGAGTAAATTACCGTATATTAAAATTTTTTAGAAGTAATACATTAATACCAAATATTATATTAGTGTAATATGATAATAATACACTAACACTAAATACTATATTAGTGTAATACAACAATAAAAGTATATCAGTTTACAACTTTGCAGAATTTGAAGAATTTTTACTCCTGGATGAAAGTGATCTCTACCACTGGAATCACTCGATCAGGCAAATATAGCAGCATTCATTTTTCAGGACTATTATAAGAGAGTCACTTGCATAGTATAGAATCCCTGCCAATTGCAAGATTTACTAATGAAACATAATTAAATCCATCTGCTTATTAGTATAAGTAAATTCATTATGAGTATTTCTTATTGTCAAATATTAAAGCACAATAAATTATTTTTATTACTCTCTGTAATATAATAGTCTGCTTTCCAAAGAGTCATCATAAACTCACCATTAACATTGTTTTCTTTTTATTCCTAAAACAATTAGGATGAAAAGCTTCAGACAAGGCAGAAAGGTAACTAAATTGTAAACTGTTCTCCATCCTATACATGAATATTTTACTTCTTCTTTAAACTAGCATTTCTAAATTTCCCCACTATACACTATTTATATGGACAATATATTCAGCAAGGAATAAGTAGCAATAACAATACTAAATTAGCTTATGTTTAATATGAAGGCCGCTGTTTTTTTGGGGGGAGAAAACAGTCTTGACGATAAAACAATTCTCGTTTTATTTATTTTTTAATTTAATTTTTTTTGAGACAGTGTCTTGCTCTGCTGTCCACACTGTAGTGAATTGGCAGAATCATGGCTCACTGTGGCCTCTCCCAGGCTCAGGTGATTCTCCCACCTAAGCGTCCCAAGTAGCTAAGACTACAGACCTGCACCACTATGCCCAGAGAATTTTTTTTTTTTTTGTATTTATTTGTAGAGACAGGATTTCCTATGTTCCCCAGGCTGATCTTGAACTTCTAGGCTCAAGTGATGAGCTAGCCTTGGCCTCCCAAAGTTCTGAGGTTACAGGAGTGAGCCATCGCAAGAGACCAAGAAGACAGAATTTCAAATTTCTCATTCAAAGCAGCTGTTTTTATTTGCAATTTATAATCTAGACATTCAATCCGCAAGTATTATACATTCCCATTGCAGAACGTATTTGAACTTTTTCAAAATGCTTACTAATCAATGATAAAACTAAAATTGTTCATCTGCACTTAAAATGTTAATATATAAAGTTTTGTATGTAACATAATATTCTATCATAATTATAATATCAAAATGAAGGTTACTTTATAAATATATTGATTAGTTATTTGTACCCTTAGTTTGGTAACTTATTTATATAAAGTATAATTTAGTGTATATGTTTTTCCTAAACATTAGAACAATTATTGTTTTTAATTTTTTCTTAATGAATGCATTTTATAATTAACATGTATTAAAATTATTTAATAAGCTACTATTTACAGGTGCTTTATATTCATGGCTATGATAATAATTCCCATTTTAACTCGTAGCACAATGAAAATTTACATTGCTGTTTTTTGTAGTCATATTTTGCCAGTATGTATGTCAAACATATATGTGATAGATACAACCCTGTGTGTGTGAGTGTGTGTGTGTGGTTGGGATACAATTTGTTACATTGTTTCTAGGTGACATGGTATTACCAGCCATTTATCTTCAGACTACCTATTCTTAAGTTTGACCTTGTATTAAGCGCATGGCCTTGGGAAAATAGAGGCAGTGGATCCAACTGAAGTACATTTACTTACATTTCTCTATGAGTAAATATAGCCCTCTTTTTCTGGAGAAGATTACATTGTATTCCAGGGTATTAAGATAATGTATTTCTCTAGATGGGGCGAATAAGCAAGTTCATGGTCAATCTCTACATAAAATTGGGGTTTCTTACTCTCGGCGCTCACCTCTTATAATGCACCCCACCGTATGACACAGAAATCTCATTGCCTTCCATGTGTCACCCGGGGAGAACTGGAAGATAAGGAATTCATGCAAGATCTTTCTCTGGTTTGGATTTTGCTATTGCGCTTTTCTCTCTGATTCAAGGCCTTGTGTTGTCTGCCAAGATCTATGAAATTTTGACAGACTGACTTTCTTTTTTTTTTGACAGACTGACTTTCAAGAGTAAAATTGGGGTAAAACCCAGACTCTTCATAACTCCTAACTTGACATTTTAATATATTAACATAATATGGACAAAATGACCTATTTTTATAAAAAGACAACATATTAGTATATGTATATAGCATGTATATATATGTATACAGCATGTATACATATATATGAAATAGTAACTCCTACTGGAATATTCCCAAATGGATTAGTGAAATATTAATCAAAATAATTTACAAGGGTGACACCACTACTATAGGTGTATAAGTACATATAATTATAGATTGTGTGTATATATATATATGCACTTATAAGTATAATATCTGTTAGCATACAGATATTTAACATAATGATAAAATGTAAAGTACAAATTATCTATGAGGATATGAGTTCATATACGCAAGAAAGTATGAAATACATTTTTTAAAAAATGCACAAAATAATACACAGGTCTAGGGAACATTGTTAATTTTCATTTTATTCTTTTACCTGCTTCTACTAATATTTGTTATTGTTAGTAATATCTGATTGAGCTATAAATTCCCTGACATTCAGAATGAATGATACTCTATATTTCACATAAAAAATATTCCTAACAGAAAATTACACTAAAAAGTGAAGCTGTATATAAATTAATAGCATAATTCACTTCATATCGTTGATAAAATCTGGAAATAATTCCTACTGGAATATTCCCTAAAAGGTTAGTGAAATGTTAATCAAAACAACTTACAATGGTAACACCACTACTGTAGCATGCTAGAAGGTGCATATTAAAAAAAAAAAAAGGCTTAAGACTTAAAATCGTATATAAATCTACAAATATATGTGATAAATCTATTTAAGCAGCAGGATTAAGATGTAAACCTGGTCCAATATTGTCTGAGAAGCAGCACTGGCATTCATGCATTTGAGATAAACTTTTGCCTTCACTGTTTAAACACGGATGTTTTCAAGGACAAAAATGTAAAAGTAGAATCTCCAAAAATTCTTTATTTCACCTCATAACCTGGAAATCAGTCTAAGATATTGTATTTTCTTCTAGTAATGATTAATCTTACTGTATGCATTAGTGTGGCAGAAATATAACTTGACAAATTCAACACTGTATTTAAAATTTTATTTTGAGCTGCCATCCCTTTGTGCTGGTGGAAAACCTAAACTTGAACCTTATTTGTTATCTCATACCACATCCAAGATAATGTTAAGGCTACAAGAAATTCATGTAATATGAAAGATTTTGGAAAAGGAGTTCCTGGCTCTTAAATAATCTTTGAAACTTTAAAATGTCTTTAGTCATCGTAAAACTTTGGGTTTGGTGACTGACTACCCAAAGTTTCTTCTACCTATGGTAATCATGCACCCATTTCTTAAAAGATTCTTCTGGTAGTTTGCTGCCACCAGCTGTTTTGTGTCAGAAGTTGGGTGGTCATTCCATCTCTTTAGGGATTCATAAACTCTCTGTTCTCATTAGATTTCTCTAATTGAAGAGACTCTTATTCTAACCTGGATGAGGGGTAATATATCCCATTGTGAACTCCGCTTCTCATCATGATCTTCCAGCTCAGAGATTTCAGCTCTTGTAGTTATTACAGCTAAGTAGTAATTTTAGTATTATAATAGTTAACTTATCACTATTAATTAATTTATTGAAATGAC
The DNA here is from genome assembly GCF_001604975.1 of Cebus imitator. Lineage (NCBI taxonomy): Eukaryota > Metazoa > Chordata > Mammalia > Primates > Cebidae > Cebus > Cebus imitator. The sequence goes on from NW_016107797.1 coordinate 714,231, forward strand.
TTTAAAAAATAAACATAATTTCAAATAATTAAGATACATTCTCTTTCAAATATACAGGCAATAGCTGAGAGTGATTTTGAAAAATTTCTTAAATGTACTTCCCTCATATTCTCCCTTATCTTGCTGGAGCTGAAAGTTTAGGAACTATATTTTCCACACTCTCTTGCCTATAAGTCACTTTAGTTTGTTATATCAGTGATATGGAATTATGCAATATCTGGAAGATGGAAAAGAAGAAATCCTGCCATTTCTAACCTGAATGAGAATAACCTCCTGATTTTCTGAAATCTGGGAATTAGTGGCAGGCATGTCTGAATGCTTCTTCAGCCCATTCAACAATTTTGAAGATTTGAATGTCTATACTAAATCCTATACTAATTAAATGTAGATTTCTAGAGTGTTTTCTGTGTTCCTCATGGAACCCTAAATAAAATAAACAAATTTGTGCCTTGTATTGTGTTATAATTCATTCTCAAAAAGAATTTGTAGTCTGTTTGTAGAGACTGATTATTTTCACATGAATTATAGAAAAAATATTATATGAAATAAAATTTCTGAAAAGATGATGTAAATTTGTCAAATTATGCTAAAGTCATTAGAGAATATGGCAGTAACTTACAGTTCACAGCTCAAATTGTATCTAATAGGGATGATCTCTATAGGAAGTCATAGGAAAACATTCCTGAGGAATTCAGATACTTAAAGAAATGCTGAATTAGACTCAATAGATAAGAAGAAATTTTACAGAGTAGAGACAGTTTCCATCTGTGAACAATGTAAACTAACAAAAACTAGCTTAATATAATAGAATTTTCACTCTAGAGATAAGTAGAATATATAATTGCACACATCAAATATGCCACATATTGAAAGACCATACAAACCTCATAAAGTAATTTAGATTTAGATTTAACTTATCACCTTAACTTTTTGAAATGTCATTTCTATACTGTGGTATAGCACCATCATCATGAAAGACTCCTCTAATAATTACACTAAATCATTGGTATGGAAAAATTATATTTTATTAATTTATGTGATTGGTTATTCACCTCTAATTTTTTTATTCTCTGTCATTTGGTAGACCACATTACCCCAAAGCATTCCTTGTCATTTAATCTGTTGTGAAGGATTACTACTATGCTTTTTTGTTTAAGTATTTTTTCCAAGTACTCAGACAAGGATTATGAATTCTACTTGTATTATTACCTGCTATTATTGACTCCAACTAAAGTATCAAAACAAACACTCCAGCAAAACAGCCACATTTAAACCAAAATAATTTCCCTTCTTGGGGCGCAGCTTTTAGCAAAAATTCCCCCATTTCAAACAATATTGATTTGTGTGTTGGAAGACGGTTTGGTTTTCATCCAAGGGTTATTTTTATAGTGTTTACTCATTTCTTCAACTATAGCAGACTAACAGATGTAATAGTGGGGCCTCCAACCAGGATTATCAACTCTAGATTCCCATTGACTTAGATTTCTCTCTTAGCTATCTGTACTTCATGGGGCATGACCACTCAGGTCCTGTGTTTATATGTCTGGTCACAGTTGGAAACCTTTTTATTTTTTTAGTGAACTCACTCCATTGACATTTCACCACTGATTTTTCCACCGCTCATTCTGTGCTCTAACTCTCAGGTAGCAGATGGTAGAAATTAACTAAGCATGTATTTGCTGAGTGACCACGAGGAAAGCTGTCACGTGGCTTACTTCTTTTTCATTACTAATATTTTGTCGTTAGTGATTAGACAAAGCAATGCTTGATGGCTTGATGAGGCTAACAAGACCTGAACTTTTTATGCTTTCAACTGTATTCAACATTTTATACCAGTTGTTAATGAAAGACTTTCAATAAAAGCAGCATTCTATTTTTAAATTTTTAAAATTAGACTAATAATTCCAGAGCCTCTTTTCTTCTTCATATTTACCTTCTTCTCTTGCTCTCCTCCATCCCTCCCTCCCTTCCTTCCTTCTTTCCCTCCTTCCTTCCTTTTCTCCTTTTCTACTTTTGTATATTATAGTTACACAATTTTATTTACCCTTATCTCAGCAAAGTGTTTTGGTAATTTCATAGTTGTTTTTGTCATAAACAAAGAAGTTTTTCTTTTTGTGGTCATAAATAATATGCCAGGGTAGTGTGTCAAAACTAGAAAGATGGGGAGCAAATGTGAATTTTAAAAATCTCCCTGGGTAAACATATTATTACTTTCTACAGTCAAACCTACTACATGCAAGTTTCAAGACAAAGGCCATATGAAGCTCCATTTTAGTGCCATAAAAAGACAGAGGAAATCTACAAACTTAAGCAGCACATTTTAAACTCATGTACTCTCTAACTGAGTGAAATTATCTTGCTTCTTGTAACTGTTATTAGGAAAGTTTGTTTGATGTTTGTTTTTCTATTTATCTTATTCCCTTATCAAGTCACCTAGTGAAGTAAGTTTTAAAAAAATATATTATTTGTTTACTGTTTTAGCTGCTCATTATAGTGGTCAACTAGAAACAAAATTCTATATTTGACCTGTAAGAATATTGTAAAAAAAAACAGTATTTAAAAACAATTTTATTTTACTTTAAGTTCTGGGATACACGTGCAGACAGTGCAGGTTTGTTACATAGGTATACATGTGCTGTGGTGATTGGCCGCAGCTATCAACGCATCATCTAGATTTTAAGCCCTGCATGCATTAGGTTTTGTCCTAATGCTCTCCCTCTTGCCCCCTTCAACCCCCAAGAGGCCCTGGTGTGTAATGTTCACCTCCCTGTGTTCTCATATTTAACTCCTACTAATGAGTAAGAACATGCTGTGTTTGGTTTTCTGTTCCTGTGTTTGCTGGGTATGATGGCTTCCAACTTCATCCATGTTCTTGCAAAGGACATGAACTCATTCTTTTTTATGATTGCACTGTGTTCCATGGTGTACATATGCCACATTTTCTTTATTTAGTCTATCGTTGGTGGGCATTTGGGTTGGTTCCCATTCTTTGCTATTTTAAATAGTGCTGCAAGAAACATATGTGTGCATGTGTCTTCATAGCAGGATGATTTATAATTCTTTGAGTATATATCCAGTAATGAAATTACTGGGTCAAATGGTATTTCAGCTTCTAGTTCCTTGAGGAATAGCTACACTGTCTTCCTCAATGGTTTAACTAATTCACACTCACACCAACAATGTAAAAGCATTCCTATTTCTCCACAGCCTTGCCAGCATCTGTTGCCAAAATCTGTTTAACACCTAGTTTTAATATTACAGGAATATATTGAAAGTATCCTAAGGTAGCAGAATTACATGAAAATATAATTTTAAAAGTTGTTTATATGTAGTACAATATAAGCAGCCAATTTTTTTTATAAAAAACATCAAAACATTTTGTTGAGATACTATGCCATGAATGAAAATTAATTATTTTTTGAGTTGCAAGATATATATATATATATATATGTACATTTAGCATTCACTTAAAACTTTTTGAGCTAAATTATCATTTTATTATTTTTTAAATGACATCTCTCTAAATCCATTTAAGTGAAAATTTATTTAAAATTACTTTTCTTTCTTTTTTGTTATTGTTTGTTTTTTTGAGATGGAGCCTTGCCCTGTCACACAGGCTGGAGTGCAGTGCTGTGAACTTGCCCCCCTGCAACCTCTGCTCGCACGTTCAAGCCATTCTCCAGTTTCAGCCTCCCAAGTAGCTGGGATTAAAGGCATATGCCTGTAATATTTAATATTTAAAAATATTAAACATTTTTTGTATTTTTAGTAGATGTGGGGCTTCACCACATTGGCCACGTTGGTCTTGAACTCCTGACCTCAAGTGATCTGCCCATTTATGCTTAAGGAATTGTATTCAAAAGCATTTAAGTAGCATGCTTTATTTCAATGCTTTCTCCTAACACTGCCTTGTAACACTAAAACTAATAAAATATTTCTTACTTTTTGTACGGAGACAGCCTTACGTTACCTGTCGGTGCCCCAGGTTTGGTGGTGACAAAGGAATGAGAAAAAGACAGATTAAGAGAAAAAGTGGGACCAGGGACCATTACTTTATTACTCTGGAGGCGACAGTGAAGGCCCTGAGCTTTGATTATTCACACTATTTATTGATTACAATTACTTTGATCTATAGGGTAGGGATGGAGTGATGGTGAGTGAATCAGTGAGCCAGGACTGAACTAGTGAACTGGAACTGGTGTGTCATTCTAAGGATTGATCACAGTGGTGGTTTGGGAGTTTCACAAAACAAGAACATGTGGTTATCTTTAGCTTATTATTTATGTACAGCTGATGGAATGTGGACCTGACAAGGAGCCTACAAGTTTGGCTATGTCATAGTGCTACAAAGGGGTTTTACATCCTTGAGCACAGTGTTTATGGTAACACAGCCTAGGTCACCCTGCACTGGAACAGGAGGCATGGAGAGGCCTTCCTTCTTAGAGGCCTCCTGTGGCCTTCTGCAGTTTGTTGTTCCTTGTTTATGTGTTACTCATAACTAATTTATGTAGGCACTCGGTAAGTCCTTTCTCCTTTGCTACTTTTCCCAACACTTTTGTCTCCCATAATTTCTGTTTGTGAACTGCCTTCTCTCAGTCTATTCAGCCTCAATCTTTGTCAGCTTAACATCTAAGGGAGGTACAATTTTCAATGTCTATGTCTATTTTTCCCTTTCGTGAAGGCTCTGTTCTACTTGCTGCCCACTAAACTGGCTTTGCTGGTGCTTTTTTTACAACTCATTTCTGTCAGTTATTAAGAAGTGTTGTCTAAGTTTTTTTGTTGCTGTCTTTGTTGTTAAATTTGGTTGTTAATGATAATTTAAAGTTGTTTTAAAGTTATAATATTCAGTATAAACCAAATGTTTTTGCTCATTCTAAAGTCTGTGATCATAAATATCAGTTTGTAAATTTTTATACATTCCACATATACCAAACATATGTAAACGACTTAATAAATGTGCATGCATTTTAATAGATTTTGAATTATGATTGGTATATTTTACTTATGTTGTATGCTGCCTCCTAAGATATTATAACAATGCACATTGTTTATACAGATTTTCTATATCAGAACTGATTTTTTTAAACACAACATTTTAAATTGGTCTAATATTAAAGGATATATTTGAAAAAGAAGAAAATTAATTTCTTCCAAGATAAAAATACTGTATTCTGAATGTACTTATAGAATTTATTAAGCAAGCAATATCTGTTTTCTATATATTAAAAACATTAAAGAAGAGTTCATCATAAAAATAATTGTTGAAACATTCAAGTTTATTAATGTGAGATTGGTGATATCATCTTTCTGCAGGTAATTATCTTTAAATATTTCATCTCTTTCTTTAAGAATATTGGCTATAATCACTAATAATTATTGAGTATTTAACTAGGGTCAGAAGTTGTTTTAAATACTTTTATATATTTCCAAATTTTCATTGTAAAATCTTATGAGATGAAAAATATGTATTTATCTTACAGATGAGGAAATTGTGGTTTATTTTCTGATCTGGTTCACCTAGAAAGAAATATACCCTTAACTGCTACATTACACTGATCCTTTACTTTGATTAAATAGAAAATAGGATATTCCAAATCAGGTAGGGTTCAAAGCTAGATAGACTGCTAGAAGTAGTCTTCTGTTAATTAAAGCACACACTTAATGGATGAGGTAAATATTCTAAGTAGTACTGAGTAGCAATCACTGTACTCTTATATACCAACGGTTGAGAATGTTTTGCACAGTATCCTGTAATGGCTGAAGAACAAATCATAAAACATGTTTAGATTCAAAACAAGTATCCATAGAAGGGAAGCAGAAAGATGGCTGAAGAGAACTCTCTAGCAGTTGTCTCCCCCCAGGGCCACTGAATTGAACAACTCTCTACACAACCAAGTACTTTCATAAGAGCAAAAAATCAGGTGAGCAACCACAGTACCTAATTTTAACATTATTTCAAGGAAAGAGTCAGTAAAGAGGGTAGAAAAGATAGTATTTCTTGCCTGCTCCACTTCTCTCCCATTCACCCCAGCACATGGGGAGAGAGAATATGTGTACTTGGGGGAAGGAGAGCAAGGTGACTAAAGGACTTTCCACTGGAAGTCAGTGCTGTCCTGTTACAGGGATACACAATTACAGCATAAATCTTCCAGTTGTTCGTGGAAGGAGCATTTTAATTAGCCCTGGCTAGAAGGGAACCCTCCAACCCAGTAGTAGGTACCTGAATTCTAGCCAGCTCTAACTCTGGTACACTAAGGAGCCCTGGGGTTCCGAATAGATTTGAAAGAAACTCAGGACACAAGAATTACAGTCCTTGGGCAAGACCTAATGCTGTGCTGGGCTCAGACTCACTGGAATTAGAGTGCATACGACTCAGGGAGACACTGCTGGGGCAACAAAGGGAGTGTTTGAGACATCCCTTCCCCAAATCCGGGAAGTCCAGCTCTGAGAGACTTCTGCTTGTGGAAAGAAGAAGGATGAGTAAAGAGGACTTGTCTTGCAACATGGGCACCAGATCCACCACAGTAAAATAAAACATCAGATTGCTGAAATCCCTGATTCCAGGCCCTAGCTCCTGGGCATTTCGAGACCTACTTTGGGCCAGAAAGGAACCAACTATGCTTGGGAAAGAAGAAACCAGTCCTGGCAGGATCTACCACCTACTGACAAAACAGTGCATGGGCCTTGAATAAACATAAGTAATAGCCAGGCTGCAGTTACCATGAACCTTGAGCGAGATCCAGTACTGCGCCGGCTTCAGGTGAGATCCAGCGCGGTCCAGATGTGGTTACCATGGGAGTGCTTGCACCATCTCTCCTGCAACTTCAGGCAACCCAGCACAGAAAGAGGGACTCCATTTGTTTTGGAAAAGTGATAGAAGAAAAGGAAAGACTATATCTGGTAATTGAGTGAATTCTGGATCTTACTGAAACCCACTAAGGCAGTGGGACTCTGAAAGAGTTGCAGCATCACTGGGATTGGGCATCCCCTATTGCAGAGATGTCTGCAGGACCAAAGACTTAGATCACAACACTGAAATTTCTTTGAATATGGTAGAATGTCTTCTCATGAAGAAGCACAGGTAGAAATAAGCTCAGACTGCAAAGATTAGAATAAATACTTAACTCTTCAATGCCCAGACATCAATAAACTTCCACAAGCACCAAGAACATCCAGAAGATAATAACCTCATCAAATAAAGTAAATAAGGCATCAGTAACCAATCCCACAGTGACAGAGATATGTGACCCTTCAGACAGATCATTAAAAATAGCTGTTTTTAGGAAGCTCAATAAACTTCAATAAAACACAGAGAAGGAACTCAGAATTCCATTAGATAAATTTAGGAAAGAGATTGAAATAATAATTTAAAATTCAAGCAGATATTCTAGAGCAGAAACATTCAATTGACAAACTGAAAAATGCATCAGAGTCTGTCAACAGCAGAACTGATCAAGCAGAAGAATTGGTAAACTTGAAGACAGGCTATTTGAAAATACCCAGTAGAAGAGAAAAAAAGAAGATTAATAAGAAAAAACATGCTTATAAGATCTAGAAAATAGCCTCAGGGAGGCAGATCTAAGAGCTATTGACCTTAAAAAACAGGTAGAGAGATTGAGGTAGAAATTTCATTCAAAGAAATAATAACAAGGAACTTCTCTAATCTAGAGAAAGAACTGATTAATGTTCAGTACAAGAAGGCCGTAAAATACCAAGGAGATTTAACTCAAATAAGACTACCTCAAGGAATTTAATCATCAAACTCCCAAAGGCCAAGGATAAAGAAAGGATCTCCAAAGCAGCAAGAGAAAAGGAATAAATAACATAAAAAGAACTCTAATATTTCTGACAGCAGACTTTTCACTGGACACATTAAAGACCAGGAGAGAGTGGCATGACATATTTAAAGTGCTGAAGTAAAAATAATGGTAACACATTACAAAGATATAGCATTTCTAAAATAAAATAATTTCTTTTGAATTATTTCTGATTGAAAGTGCATTGGTGGGATTCAGTTAAGTAGTATGTGTTCATTTTAAATGAAAGCTATCATGAAGTAAGTAGACCTAAAACCTTGTCAATATAAATTTTCTTGTTTGAAAGCTATTCATCTTTCATGAAGGTTTGCAGACACTGAATTCTTCTGGAACTTTAAAAAAGTGTAAACAACTAAAGAAATGTTAGTCATTGGAAGAGAAGCTAGCTGAAGTCCCTGAAATCACTCTACCCAGTGTACTTTTTTGCTTAGACTTAGCCTGTTAAGGAGCAAATCATGGAGATGAGATTAGTTCTTTACATTTGTCCTCCTTAGAGTATAATAAGAATATAAATACTCTTAATCTTTTGCTGCCTATATTTTAGCAAAGTTTTTTTTTTTTTCTGAATATTGTCCTCAATATGGTAGAACAGACTTGTTCAAAGCAAAGTTTGGATGAAATGTTTTCTTAGGAAAATCTGTTTCTGCTGCTAAGAAACTGCCACCTACAACCATCTGTGGTTTTCTCTTTCTTGCCAAACTTCTCTGTTGTCTTTATGTGGATACTGTCTTTGTCTCTTTTGTGATATCCAAACATGGCAAGCACTTCTTTCAGTTGCATTTCTTTGCTAAAAGTGTTTTACTCTCCTACTAAATATTATAGTTTATGTTCATACACATGTGCACACATATTACATACTTTAATATGTGGAACACAAAACCATTGTAACCAACATAGCCAAATCTTTAATAGAAGCACAACACTGTCTTAATGACTCGTATCCCCAATTGGCAGTAGTGTTTTATATAAGAATTATGAATTATAAACTAAAAAGCAGAAAAAATAGAAAAACTTTACAATAGGTCCACACAGAGTTCTTTTTATTTTTTATTTTTTTGAGTTGGGGGTTTCACTCTGACATCCACATTGGAGTACAGTAGTATGATCAGAGCTCACAGTAACCTCAAACTTTTGAGCCCAAGCAATCATCTCGCCTCAGCGTCCCTAGTCGCTAGGACCATAAGCATGCACAACCATGCCTATTTTATTTTATTTTATTTTATTTTGTGGAGATGAGGTCTCACTATGTTACCCAGGGTGATCTCAAACTCCTACCCTCAAGCAATACTCCTGTTTAGCCTCTCAAAATGGATACAGGTATAATGAAAGAAAATACATTACATGGCAAATAAGAAATACTGGAAATAATAATTATTCGCAAGTTTTCAGAATTGAAGAAAGACATGTTATTTAGTAAAAACAGCAATAGAAAAGAAACACATGCTGATTTCCAACCAGATAAATAAAAATACATTCTCAGCTTGATATCGTGTAGTGAAATCTCACAACATCTAAAAATAGTGATAAAAGTCCATTAGCCACCAAGAAAAAAGTAAAGATTACTTATACAGAAGAAACAGACTACCACTTTTAGCTATTACAGGGTGTTTCATATCAAAAAATTATTTGACTTAGAACACCTTAAAAGTTAGATAAGGATGATTTAAAAAAAAAGAAATCCTCTGTGAGTTATTGGAAAACAATCCAATTAGACAGAATGTGAAAAGCCGATTTATAAAGAACACTAAGTTAAAAGTTTAGTTTCTGCTGATTTTTTAAAAGGCTGTTCTGATTAGTAGCATAAGCCACAATGACTAAATAGAAAATGTCAGTCTAGAATTTTGGGCAATTACAATGACCCAGGGACAGACTAATTTAAGTTTATAACAACCACAATATAGAGAGATTTGAGAAACAAGGCCTTATGAAAAATAATAAAAGACATGAAGCCACAAATTCTGGAATGTCAATATTATCAAGCTAGAATAAATACAAAGAAAATTAGTCATAGGCAAATCATAGTAACATATTGATCATTAAAGACAGAGGGAAAACCTTAAAATAACCTACAGAGTTTATTTTATTGTATAGGATATACAAAGCTCAAAATAGCAATATTCTTACTACAATAAGAAGAAAAATATGGATAAATTAAATTATGTATATTTTTATTGAGACCCTTAAAGTTTTAAGGAAACCAAATAGGCTGAAATCTAAGGAATGTCAAGTCTGTCTGCAGGATATAGGGCTGAAGCAATTACTTACCTAAGGCCAAGCATTGAAAAAAGTGTTTCATAAAAGTGGGTACAAAGATACCAGCTAAAATTGTTATCATTTACTCAAGGTCAGTTGTGTGCTAGCATAAGCATATAGAAGCCCTTGGAACCATAGGTACAAAGTTATCTATTTTTTCTGTGAACCTCCACAGGTGGTCACAGAAAGGATTGGATACAGACTGAGGAGGATTTACTATATGGTACATTCATAAAGAATGAAATCAACATCTGGAGCCTCACACAGACCCTTTTCCATTGAGCCCACAGGAGAAAGAGAGAAATGCTGTTACTGCAGGGCAAAAAAGGTAGAGAAACTATAGCTGGGAGAATGATAAAGGAAAATAAACCTCTAGTCACTAAGGTATGGTATGAAAAACTTCAGGACTGGAGATTTTATGCCAGTATCATTAGAAATCTCCTACCACTGGGGGGAATCAGAAAATCATTTCTGCTATGAAACCTACCAAAGACACAAACTAGATTTTACCTGCCATGGGGAAAAGAGGCAAGATTACTGAGAATGTCTCTCTGTTAAGACCTGATTAGAAGACTGGATCAGGAGTACAGAGAACTATCCCTGCTCCTCATCAATAGCCTAGAAAGTGCCAAGTAACTGCAAAACCAGGCCAACACTGGATGAGGAACAAGAATGTATAATGCAATCATCTCTGTGACATAGGCACAATAATCTTACATTAAGTAAAAATAATCAACATACTCAGACTTTGAACCTGGCTCAGAGATGTCTCTGATGTTGACATTATTGGTTTAACCAACATGGGATGGAACATGACTATGATTAATACAGTATACTAAATACTGTAACAGAAAAGGCAGAGGACATAAATTGCCAGAGCATGAATTTAGGACAAGAAATATAAACCATAAGAAAGACTCAAATGGAAAAATGCTAGGAAAATAAATAAAATCAGGGGAATAAAAATAACTCATGGCTTAAAAAAGTTCATCAGTAGGCTTGCCATTTATCTACACAATGGTCAATGACAAAAAGAGTCTAACTTTGTACATTATTTTGAAGAGATTTATTCTGATCCAAAAATGAATAACTATGGCCCATGACACAGCCCTCAGGAGATCCTGAGAACATGTTCCTGAGGTGGTTATAACACAGCCTGATTTTATACAACTTTGGGAGACATGAGACATCAATCAAATGTATTTGGATATACATTGGTTTGGTTGAGAAGGCAGGGCAACTTAAAGCAGGAATTATAGTGTATAGGTATATTTTAAATTTTGTGTATAGGTAAATTTTCTGGTTGACAATTGGTTGAGTTTGTCTAAAACATGGGATCAACAGAAAAGATATGTTTGAGTTAAGATAAAGGATTATGGAGACCAAAGTTTTACTGTTCAGAGGAAGTTTTTACTTAGCAGGCTTCAGAGAGAAGGGATTGTAAAATGTTTTCCTGCTGGACTTAAAATGATACCTGACTCTTAGCTGATTTTCTCCTGGATCTGTAAAGCAAGAAAAACATAAAAAGAAAAAGGGGCTTCTCTACAGAATGTGAATTTTTCTAATAAGGGACAACTTTGTAGGGCAGCTTCAAGATAGGATAAGGAAATATAGTTGGGGTTAAAAATATTTTCTTTTTTTTTTCCTTATTTGTTATTTGATGTTTTACCAGAACCAGGATGGAAAGCAGGCCACTTTATAGAGGGTGAAATAAAGCCCCTCTGATGAGACTTTATGGTTTGTAGGGCATGACTCCCCAGACCCCTTAGAGAGGAATGTGGGCAAAATAAGAAAAAAGCAAATCAGAGTTTAGTCCTCACAATGATAGTAGAATATACGTTCTTTTCAAGTGTGCATGATTCACGAAGATAGAGTATATTTTATGCCATAAACACAAGTAAAAAAAAAATTAAAGACTTGAAATTATACAAAGAACGTTCTTTAACCACATAGAATTAAACTAGAAAACACTAAAAAGATACCTCAATAATCTTAATTAATTGAAAGTTAATTGCCAGACTTCTAAATAAGCCATAGATTAAATAAAAAATTATAAGAAAAATGGGAAAGTATATTCAATTAAATGATTATGAAAAAAATAAGGAGACATATGTAAAGAACTAATAGATGCAGAGGGAGTACTTACAAGGTTAAGCATTCATTCAAGATCTTTAAAAAGGCACACACAATTCAGCATTAAATAGAACTTCTTTAACACAATAATAGACATCTGCAAACAAATAAAACATTTCTACAGATAATATTATCCTTAATGATGAAAGACTGATTCTTTGCTCCTACAGTTAGGAGCAAACCCAGAATATTTGCTCTCAATTCTTGTAATCAAATAACTGTAGATCCTTATGAGTGTAATAAGTAAGATTTAAAAAAAAAAAAGGAAAGACAAGACATAGAGGCTGGGAACGAACAAATAAAGCTTGAATAGAAGCAACACACTTGTTGTCATAAACTTGTTTAATATAGCTGCTTCTTCAGCAGCCATTTTTAAGCCTGGCATGAGATATTTGAAATCCAGTTGTTTCTTACCACCTTTGGCCTAGTTGTGACTTCTCCCTGTGTTGGTTTGTATTATAGCCTTCTTGCTTCTTATCTTACTAAGACAAACCCAACATATCCCACAGCTATTGATCTCAATAAAGCATAATGGTCAATCTGAGAGTCATGCAAATAAACTCTCCCTTTCATGTTGCATTTTCTAGTGACTAATGGTGTTTTCTTTAAACCGGTCAAGCCACAATCTCAGAAGGAATGCCTAAGGGCTAACACTCATAGACCTTAATGTATGCATAGTCTCACAGGTGATCTCTCTTTTGCTCTCTCTTATTCACTCTGTCGGCATTCCTCACCTACTGGTTGAGCATCCTGCTGTCTCCAGACTTCTCACTGGCCCTCATGGGCATCCCTCTTTTCTTGTGGATCTGTGGGTATTAAAACGCTTCTGTCACTTTATGTTTTGTTGTGCTGACTCTTTTGGGTCCCACGAGAACAACACACCCAAACTTAACTCTCTGCCTATTCAGGACTTTCTTAGAGAATGGCTATCTTTGTAGTAATAAACAGACCTAGGTCAGACAAAAATCATAAAGACGTCTACTAGTATCAAATTTCCTATGAGAGGAACTTCTAGTGACCGGTTGGACGCTTAAGCATTAGGTAGTCAACCAGGATAAAGATGTACTCAGTGAAACACACAAAGTAAACATTCAAGACCAGCTCTTCTGAAGGCCTGTCAGAGCAGGGCTAAAATGTATATGCACTCTAGACAGAGAGATCCCAAGACCAATTTAGAAAGAAACCATAACAATAGAAATTGCAGTAAGTATCGACATCTAGATTATCTAACAAATCTGCAACACAAGCAACTAGATGTCATAGATTAATTTAGTAAGGTCACATAATATAAGACTACTACACAAAAATGAATAGTATTTCTCAACACTAAAAATAAATAACTGGAATTAAAATTTTAAAAAGTAGCATTGATTAAGCGCCTCAAATCATTTAAAAATAGGTATAATTTTAACAAACACATGCAATATCTGTGTGCTATAAACCAAAAAAATGATATGAGAGATCAAAGAAGATATAAATTAATGGAACAAAGCACCATGTTCGTGTTTTGGAAAACTTAAACATTCTAAGATGTCAATTCTCTCTAAGTTGATTTACAAATTTAACATACTCCAATCAAAACCCCAGAAAGAACTTCATAGAAATACTTTGCAGAAACCAAAGAGTTGTTTAAAAAACATGCCAATAAAACAAAGAAAATAGAATAATCAAAACAATTTTAGTAATGATTTTTAAAGAACAAAGTTGGAGACTCATATGAATTGATTTCAAGATGTATTCTAACGCTACAGAATCAAACAATGGCTACTGGCAAAAGTAGAATAACAGATGAGTGAAACACAACAGAGCACCCATAAATAAACCCACCCATATATGGTGAATTGATTTTCAAAAAAATCCTAAGGCCGTACTATGGGATTTTGTGATGCCCAAGCAATTGTGCACATTTTAACATCTACATGCAAATATATGTGTGTATGTATATCACAAAATGTATGTGCCTTTATGTATATGTTTATATATAAAACTTAGAAAACCCAAAATTTCTAAAAGAAAACACAAATAAATGTTAAATATTTGTGGTCTTGGGTTAGGCCAAGTTTTCTTCATATCACACAAAAAGCACAGAAAATATTAATACATTTTTCCTAATCAAAACTAAAATTGTCAATTTTTTAACCTAATAAAAAGTGGGGAAAGATTGAATATCATTTAAGAAAAAGAAGATATAAGTAAGATAAACAAAGAGATTAAAATATACCCAACAACACTAGTCACTAGAAAATGCAATCTAAGGCCTCTAGCTCCATTCATTTTGCTGCAAAGGATGTAATTTTATTCTTTTTAATTACTGCATAGTATCCTTTTGTGTATATGTGCTATATTGTCTTTATATACTCTACCATTGATGAGCACCTGAATTATAATCATGTCTTTACTAAAATGAGTAACACAGCAATGATCATACGAGTGGTAAAATGATTTATTTTCTTTAGTAACGAGTGTATCTTCAGTGATGGAATTGCTAGGTTGAATGCTAACTCTGTCTTAAGTTCTTCCATAAGTGTCCAGATTTTTTTTTTTTCAGTGGCTGGATTAATTTACATTTCCACTAACACAGTCTAAACATTCCTTTTCCTCTGCAGCCTCATCAGCATTTGTTGTTTTTTGACTTTTAATAATAACCATGCTGACTGGTGTGAGATGGTATCTCGTTGTGCTTTTGATGTGTATTCACGTGATGACTGGTGATGCTGAGCATTTTATCATGTTTGCTGACCATTCATATGTCCTTTTTGAGATGTGTCTGTTCATGTCCTTTGCCCATTTTTCATGGGTTTATTTGTTTTTTGCTTGTTGAGTTGTTTAAGCTTCCTATACATTCTGGATGTTGGACCTTTCCTGGATGCATATCTTCTCTTATTCTGTAGATTACAGGAAGAGAAAACATACTTCATGTTCCCACAGTTATATCTCACACATGGATATAACTGTGGGAACAATAGACACTGTGGACTACTAGAGAGTGGAGGGAGAGGGAGTGTGTTTAAAAACGACCCATTGGGTACTATGCTCACTACCAGGGTAGTGAGATCTATACTCCAAACATCAATATCACACAACATTCTCATGTAACAAATCTGCACATGTACTGTCTGTATCTTTAGATAAAACAAAACTTGAAATTTAAAAACCGTATATTTTAAATGCAGATTTTTATGAGCCTGGCAACAACATAAATGGGTGT
>NW_016107797.1:729661-739862 GCF_001604975.1 Cebus imitator
AAAAAAAAAAAAAAACCAGAAAAACGAAAGTAATACCATAATGTGATATTACTGAAAATTTTTAAAATGCCTAAATTAACAGGGAGGGGGCCAAGAAATAAAAGAAACCTAACAAGAGGCCAGTGAGGATATAGATATTGAATGGCGCTCACATACATTTCTGGTGGGAATAAAACTTTTTGAATAGTCACATTTCACAATAGTGTGCCCATTTCTTGTGAATTGATGCCTACACTTACCATATGACTCAACAGTTCCATTTCTACATATTTATCAACAGAAATTAAAGTGTATGTTCACACTCAAAACCTGTGTGCAAATATTTGTAATGGCCTTTTTATAATTAACCAAATTTGGAAAAATAAATATTCTTTAACTGGTAAATAAATAAATATTCTATAGTGCCGATCCATATGGTACATTTCTCCTTAACAAAGAAAAGGAATTAATGATATATAGAACTCTATAAATAATTCTTAGATGCATTATTCTCAGTAAAAAAATGTCAAACACAGACAATTACATTTTATACTTCTCCTTTTATATCACTTCTTAAGAATATTAACTGTATGGAGAGAATACAGATCATTTATTAACATGAAATATGAATTGAGAAAGATATTGTCTGCAAATGAGCACTTGAGTAATAAAACACATACATCTGTATTATGGTGATGGTTATATAATTGTATGAGTTTGTTAAACTCATTCAACGGCACAGCAAAAAAGTATCATTTTTTTTCTAGTACATTTTACAACTCAATAAAACTGATAAAAGAACAGTTGTATAAAAAAGACTGCAATAAGGTGATAGCACTAGGACTAGAAGAAAAGAAATGAAAATGTACCGTGTAAATATTTTATACTACATGTGAATTACTACAATTTTACATGA
Source organism: Cebus imitator (assembly GCF_001604975.1). Classification (NCBI taxonomy): domain Eukaryota; kingdom Metazoa; phylum Chordata; class Mammalia; order Primates; family Cebidae; genus Cebus; species Cebus imitator. Next base: position 730,557 of record NW_016107797.1, read on the forward strand.
TGGTAGGCAGTGAAATTTTTAATTTACATTGTATAAACGATACAGCAACTACTAAAATACTCAACAAATCATTGCATCATATAAATCAATGTCTTAGTTTGGTTTGTGTTGCTATAACAGAATTCCTGGTTCTGGAAGCTGGGGAATACAAAACACGGTGCTGACATGTGACAAGGACCTTAATACAGCATAACCCCTTTCTGGAAATTGAAAGAGCAAGAAAGGATGAAAGTGACATTAAGAGAGGGCTGAACTTGCTTTTACTTAACAAGCTGTCTCTTGATAATGGACACCCTTCCTCCATAGCGATATTAGTCCATTCCTAAGGACACAGCTCTCATGACCTTTAGTAAGAGTCCACCTCTGAACATTACTGCATTAAAGATTAAGATTTTAACACATAAACTTTTTGGGACACATTCAAACCATAGCAACTAACAAGGTAGATAAAATTAAATTATGATAAATCAATATTTAAAAAAAGCCCTCCCCCAAATAAGTAAAAGGTAAAATTCATTTTATTTTTAAAAAATGTTATTTGCCAAAGTAAGAAGAGACTAGACTCTTTAAATTTGATAACCTACCAGCCTAGCAGCAAATATCGTATTTCAAAATGTAGAAATATTTTTATCGAATTATAAAGAAATATTGCCTTATTTTCCTACTATTTATCAACATATTACTAAAAGTCAGTACATGAATACAAGTGAAATAAATAAGCATCAGGATGGTTAAAAATTAAGAAACAAAATTGTATTCATTGACCACAAAAGCATCTTAGACAAATTACTAATGCTAAAAAGAGTAGGTGGCTGCACATCACCATGTAAAACTTAATAGCATTCCCTTGACCCAAGCAGTAATAGCATTAATGATATAGTATAAAATGTCTCATTTATGATTATTGTAAGATATCTGTAATATGTCTGATGACAGTTATTTGAAAGCTTTCATATACTATTACTAATTAACTGAGATAAGCCGGTAAAACAATTGACTTGCAGTGAAAACTTAGACCCAAACATAAAGCGTTGCCTTAAATTTAAATAGAAAAACAATGGACTCTTCTTAATGTCCTTTTTACATATACAAAAGTAAAATAAATTTATCACTTCACTCTTTACCTCTTTAATATATTATAGATGGAAATCCATATAAAATATGTAAAGACACACTAAATGAAGAAAAATGCTTTTAAATTTAACTATACCAAAATGTAAACTAAGATGTAATATGATGCCATGAATATCACTTACAGGTAACTCACTGACAAAAAAAGTTTTTGCTATATGCAAAATAAATTTGAAAATAAGATCCAGAAGGAATAAATAATCCATATAATAAAAATAAATACCCTTTTGAAAACAGGAAAAGGTGATGAACAGGCACAGACAACGTGAATGTCACTAATTGATTTTAAAAATATATAGGATTAAAATACTATACATTATTAGTTCCTAGCATGATGAAACAAAACTACATTTTAGTTTTATGCTTATTAAACTAATTTTGAGTAAGTAAAATAAAAAAAAATGTTGTTTTTTTTTTAAGAGTAGGAAAAAGATAAAAGACATAAAACTAGAGATCATGGAATACTATCCGTATATATAAAAGGATGAGTTCACATCCTTTGTAGGGACATGGATGAAGCTGGAAACTGTCATTCCCAGCAAACTAACAAAAGAACAGAAAAACAAACACTGAATGTTCTCACTCATAAATTGAAGGTGAACAATGAGAACACATGGACACGGGGAGGGGAACAACACATACCAAGGCCTGTCTGAGGGTGGGGGGCTATGGGAAGGATAGCATTGGGAGAAATACCTAATGTGGTGGATGGGTTGACAGGTGCAGCAAACCACCATGGTATTTGTATACCTGAGTAACAAACCTGCACATTCCGCCCATGTATCCCAGAACTTAAATAATAATAGTAATAAATAATAAAACAGAGATCTCAGAGAAGTATGATAAAAACAAACAGAGGAAGGCTGCATTGGGAAGCTTGCAATAAGAATACGGACTGACATAGATCAACAGGGATAATATTTCAGAAATCTGGGACAATATAATGCAAATAAGCAATAATATTTTTGCATTATGAAATATATAAATTTAATTGTCCATTTTGTTTTCTTAGACTAGTCTAAAATAAAATTTTGCATTCAAAGAATGTTCTTAAGGTAAAATTCTAACTGAAAGAAATAGAATCAAGAAAATCTATCTGCCATAATAAAGTTTGCATAAAAATTTTACAAATTAGAGTTGTGAAAAATTATCTTTATGTAAAATATATAAAGTTCTTCAGCTTTTATGGCACAAAGACATGATTGTTTCAATTAATACTTTTAAGAGGTTCTTTATTTTTAATGCCCTTATAGTTCATCATTGTTTAAATTTTCAATTGGGTTATTAGTTCTATAACAAATTTATTAATATAAATATACACAAAACTAATAGATAAGCAAGCATTCTTTATTAAGGCATATATCTCCAATGTATCCTAGAAAATGATTTGCCTATGATCACATAACTATGATATATACACATTTATATTGTATAAATGTAGATTAAAATCTATATTTTAATATTTGATTTTAATAGATTTTTATGATGATATATGATCATCATAGACTTCCAAAAATCTGCAGGTAAATTTTAAGATTCTAAAACTGTACCTGTTCTTTCTTGGATAGAATTTTTGGCATCAATAAGCCTGGATAATTAAATACTCTCCCTGAGGACTATGCTTTTGGAGTGCATGGCAAGTGAAGTTGATTTATTTTAGGGACTTTTTTCTTTGGAATTCAGAAACAAAATATGTTCAGTAAGTTTGTGCATAATATTGAAGTACAGTGAGCTATTATCCAAATCTGCATATGCAGGGAGATCTGAGGTCTCTCTTTAAATGTATGTAACCGCAAAGCAGGGAAAACCTGACCGAAAGAATCAAATATGTGATCATCCTTCCTGCTTTTTACTAGTTGTGAACTCCTATTAGATGTTTCATAACGTGCAAAGATAAAAGAGAAACATTTCATTTCCTCTACTGGGTTTATTGAAGATATGTATCTTCTTTACTCACAGGGCACTTTATGAAGTAGAAGAGTAATGAATCAATGGCCAATATGCCTTGCTTATGTACTGTGACATAGCACCATCCTAATGGCCGCAATTTAGTAGTATCATGAGCAGTTCTGAAAGAGGGATTAGGAAAACTCTATGAAAACAAAGCCATGCCTATTTAGTATTTAAGATAAAAGCAATTTAACATTAATCTAGGCTAACATTTACTTAAGAAAAAGTATATTTTAGAGGTAGCAGCTATGATTTTTGTGTCTACATTCACAAAAATTAATTGATGGTTTAAGACAGTGGTTATAAATGAGTCTGGATTTTATGGGGAGCCTCTCACCCACTCATCAAAATTATTTACATTTATGAAGTTGTGTGGAAGTTTAAAATGTTTGCCAGGTGATTTGAGTTATGCCTCAAAGATATTTGTGATTCATTTTCAGCTGAAACTGAGGATCTAAGAATGTCTTGAAAGATTCTTCATGGGAAGGGACCCATATTCTGTTGCCATGATATGAGGTTATTCATGTTATCATAAAAAACGAGCCTCAATTAAAATGGAGTCATAGCCTCTTGGAGAAGATACAAATTTTCTAATCATCTGATTGTAAGTCTTATAAAAGAAAACACTGTAATCTTAGTGGTAGGAATATTTTATTCCATAATTATTATATAATTGTGACAAACAACCGAGAAGATTAATTAACACTATGTTAACTGTAGATATATATCAAGCTTTTTAAAACATATGTAATGTAAAAATATCTACATAGAAATGTAATAGAGTAGTAAAAGATGAATTAATCTAATGATAAAAAATTGTGTTTGTATATTAGATGAAAAAGAAGTAATAGTTATATGACCTCTAAGGCCTTTGTGTATTAATAAAAATAAATATGCCTCTAAATAATGATGAAATATTTAGAAACAAAATTTTCTTCTTAATTGCATTATAATGAACTCTCATTTGATCTTTTACCATAGTCATTTTAAGTTTTTCTTCTACAGATAATTAACTACAATTAACAAATTGTTTTACTCTGGTACTTTCCTGAAAGCTATAGCAAACAACTATAAAACTTAAGTGTTTCATGTTAAATGAGACTACTGGGAATGACTCTAACAAATAAAAATTGCTGATAACTTTAAGATAATAGCATTGAATTGGGTAAAAATTCCCAGAATTCATATGAAGAAACTGATTGAGTCAAAGAACTGCTAACCAAACATCAATCAGAACAAAAATTAATTCCAAGGAAATTTCATGACACATTTACCTGCTAAGTTGGCTACTACTGAAACTTGAAAGATATGCAATTGAAATAAACTCCTTAAGATTTATTTGTCAAATCCCTGATGATAACCTATTTAATAAACAGTGCTGTATACTTAATTTGAAAAACAAAACTGGTATTTAAGTGGACATAAATTTAGTGTTATTTATGGACTCATGATGGGCCCAGAAAATGGTCTTGCCTTTTCCATGTTCTTAGAGGTTCAATTATTTTTTTAAAAAAAGCTCTGTACTCCATGACTCATCATTGTGTAGATAGGAAAGTAAAAATTACTTTTAAAATGGTAGGGTGATGTTCTAAAAATTGCTAAATAGTCTACAACCATTTGTCAAACCCATAATCCTGATATGATAATAGAGACTGCAGGAGGTACTTTTCCATCACCTGCTAGATCATCACCTGCTACAAATAAATTTTATTCAATTGCCACCCTCAGTGACATATCGAAATGTTCTTGTAATACTCTCTTTCTTCTTAGACAAAAGTTTTCCCTTGAAGGAAGGCTAATGCTATAACAGTAGCTAAAAGGTTATTAGAAAAATGTTTTCTGCGTAAGATATTCTTGGAGTAATCTCCAATTATAGAGGCACTCATTTGTCTGGACAAGTTATAAAACAGTTAAATAAAGTGTTATGCAAATAGTGGCAATAACATTGTTTTTATCGTTTTAATCTTCTGAGAGGGTTGAGAGACAAAGTGGTATTTTTTAACTGAACCCTGCAAAGTTCACAGAACTGATGGAAATTTCTTGGCCAAAGACATGACCATTGGCCTTTATCCCAGTCAGATCTGCCCACACTGAAAAGCAAACCTTGATCCATTATAAAATAGTTATGTGAATCCTATATAGATATTCCTATATAAGTAGTAAATGCATTTATATATACTTTTTCTTTCCTTTTTCCCCTCTCCCCATCATGGCCTATTGTTGAGAACTGGAGCAAAGGTAAGTCTTATTATGTTTTAACAGAGACTGGCAATATTTTGCCCCTGCCCTAGCTATTTGTAGAACTTTGAATTTGAGAGAAATGATTTAGATTCTTCTCTTTTCCCTGTGCCTTTATATATATATGAAAATCTATGCCACTTATATTAGAATCTCATGTACGTTCTGCTCTTATAAAGTTTAATATGACTCAATATTTCAGAGCTTTAATGGCATTATGCCAAAGCATATTTTTGCCCACCAATTGAAGAGAACCAGGACTTTAATAATCTCAAACTTGGAAATTGGGGCTTCTAAAGATAACACCAGAGAAAAGCTGCCCTTGAGCCCCGCTGGAAAGGAACATATATAGTTGTTCTCATCACCTACATTGCAAGAAAACTGCAGGGCCTCAAGTATTTTGTGTCCATTTCTTAAGTCAAAAGGGCCCCTTCACACTTCTGGTGCTTGCAGTGATTTGAATAACTGTGCTTCTCTAAAATTCACATTGAATCTTAATCTTCAATGCTACATTATTAAGAGATAAGGCCTTCATGATGTAATTAATTCATGAGGGTTATACTCTCATAAATAGGATTAGTATCCATCTAAACAGGCTCGTGGTTAAAGGGAGAGCTTTCTTGTCTTTCCTCAACATAAAAACACAAGAGGTCATCTGGGAATCAAAGAGCAGTTTTCATAAAACACCAGTTATGGCACATTGACCTTGAGCTTTTTATCCTCCAGAACTATAAAAAATACATTTCTGTTCTTGATAAATTACCCAGTTTAACATATTTTGTTATAGAATCACAAATGAATTAAGACAAACTGTGCACCTGTTGGATAACTCAAAGTAAAATTAACAAAGAGAGAGGTTTCTTTACAGAAGCAGATGCCATCACACACACAAATAACTTCTCCAAGATTATGGATCAAGACTTCCCAGCAATACTAAAACCATATTCTCTCCTCTTTTCCCTGTGCCTTCTTTCTGTTTAGTGAAACAAAATAATGCTATGATTAGGATTTCATTATTGATAGCTTGTGCAGAAAACTCAGTGGAATGTTGAATATGTCAAGCTAAGCCTAAATTCCTGCAATAGGTTAAAGTTCCTCTGGTTCACCTGTAACAAATTTAACTGATGCTCCAAGGGCAACTACCTGTCCAAATTGAACACCGAGTCCTTTCTACAGGGTTAGACTTTTAGATCCATGTATTAAGTTTCCTTCTTTAAATCTAACAGTGGGAAAACCAATAATGAAGGTTTTCATGTAACTCATCCCATAAATTGAGTAAGTAAAACAAAGTGAAAGATAATTTGTAGACAAATGTATTACCTTAATCTGTTAACTGTCAGTAGCCTCTAACCATACAATGATGTAATTATGGAGGTTTGCAATTCCCTATCTGTGACCCCCAAATACAATAAAGCATCCCACATATACTGTCTGTTGTACCTCTCCAGGATTTTCTTTTATCTGTAGATGGTAACATACAAATGGATTTTTTTTTTTTTGTCTCAGTTAGTGGTATTTATTTTAGAGCTCTATGTGGATTTGAATTAGATTATTCCATATTCAAATGGAAACTAAATATTGGTCTATGCCTCATAATTTGAACTATAAAGAGTAATTTTTCAGCAGGCATAAACTCTCCTAGAGGGACATCATTGTTTTAATGTTCCATCCTTTGCTTAGCATAAATGTAAATGAGACTTATAATTAGAATTCTGTCTCAAATATAACAGAATAGAGAACTCAATATAAATCCAGAAATTTGTAACCAATTCATAGTCTTCAGTGGAACCAAGAAGTTATAATAATGAAAGGACAGTCTTTTTAAATAAATGATGAGGGGGAAACTGGGCAACCACGCGCAGAAGCTTGAACTACTCTGCTAGCTCTCACCATACACAGCAATCAAATTAAAATGGATCAAACTCTTGAAATTAAGACCTGAAACTATGAAACTACTAGAAGAAAATATTGGAGACAATGCTCCAATGTTTTGGGCAAAGAATTCTTGTGAAAAACTCAAAGGCACAGGCAAGCAAAACAAAAATAGTTGAGATTACATAAAACCAGAATTCTTCTGCACTGCAAAAATAAATAATAAATAAATACATAAATAAATAAAATGAGTAGACAACCCTTAGAATGGGAATAATTATTTGCAAACATCTAACAAGGGATTAATAACCAGGAAATAGAGGGAGCTTAAACAACTCAATAGCAAGAAATAATTCAATTTAAGAATGGGCAAAAGATCTGAACAAAAATTTCTTAAAAGAAAACACACTAACAGCCATCAAGTATATGAAAAAATGCTCAACATCACTTAACATCAGAGAAATGCAAATTAAAAACAAAATGCAGTATTGTCTGACACCAGTGAAAATGGCTTGCATCAAAAAGACAGGCAATAATAAATACCAGCACGGGTGTGTAGAAAGGGATACACTCATACGCTGTTACTGGGACTGTGAACTACCAAAGACATCAGGGAGAATAGTATGAAGGCTCCACAGAAAACTAAATACACTATGGAGAACAATATGAAGCTTCCTGAAAACTACTAAAAATGGATCTTTCATATGATCCAGACATTCCACTACAGAGTATATATCCCCAAGAAAGAAAACCAATATATCTAGGAGACATCTATATTCCTATGTTTATTGCAGCAATATTTGTAATAGCCGAAATAGGGAATCAACCTAGATGCCTATCAATAGATAAATGGATTAAAAAATGTAGTATATATGCACAATGAAATATTATTCAGTCATAAAGAATGAAACCTTGTAATTTGCAGCAAGATAGACCTGGAGGTCATTATGCTAATCAAAATAAGCCAAGCACAGGAAAACAAACTTCAAATGCTCTCACTCATGTGCAGGAGCTAAAAACATGAATATCGTGAAGAGAGTAGACTGGTGGTTATCAGAGGCCATGATGGAGAGAGGGGAAAAAGAAAATAAAAAGTATATATAAATGTGTGTATTACTACTGAACTGTACATTTAAAATGGTAAAGATGGTAACTAATGTGTGTATATTTAACCTTAATAAAAAATTAAAACCAAACAATGTAGTACATATATACAATGTAATGTTCCCAAGCCATGCAAAAAAAAAAAGGAAATTATTTACAGCAACATGGATGAAGTGGGAAGACATTATGTTATGTAAAATAAGCTAGGCACAGAAACATAAATACCACAAGATCACATTCATTTGGAAGTCTAAAAATATACTGGTCTCATAGAAGTATAGAGTAGAATAGTGGCTATCAGAGGCTGGTGGGGTAAGAGAGTAGAGATTGCAATATAAGGATAGATTAGTTAACAAGTACAAAGTTACAGTTAGATAGGATAAGTAAATTCTAGTGTGCTATATATCACCATAGGGTGACTGTAGTTAACAACAATTTATTGATATTAAATATTTAAAATTTCTGCAGTCGAGGATCCTAAATGTTTTCACCACAAAGAAAGTAAATTTTTGAGATGATGCCTGTGCTAAATACAATGATTTGATTATTCCATAATGTATATGTGTATTAAAATATCGTGTTGTTCTCCATAAATATTTACAATTACATGCACATGAAAAATGAAATAACAATAAAAAATAAAATATGTTGCTTCTGACTTGTTAGTATTTAAGTTTTTGTTTCATCGGTCTTTACAGTATACCTTTGATTCGTTGATATTTGTAATGGTTAAGTCATCATCGTGAACAAATTTTTAATTTAATCCTTTGCTTTAAGTGTTTTTATATTAAAAATACACATATATATAATACACACTATATATATATATATATATATATATATATATATATATACACATATTCAACTGACCTAATGTCATGATTCATAAATTCTATACTGAGACAAAAATAACCATTATGATGTTTATAGAGATTTTGATCAATAGCCAAGCTTTTGGTCAATCTCTGAAAATTGAGACGCTGAGTGAGTCAAAGGGGAAAATTCTTAGGT
>NW_016107797.1:739917-784187 GCF_001604975.1 Cebus imitator
CTGCAACCTCTGCCTTCTGGGTTCAAGCAATTCTCCTGCCTCAGCCTCCTGAGAAGCTGGGATTACAAGCATGCACCATCATACCTGGCTAATTTTGTATTTTTAGTAGAGATGGGGTTTCCCCATGTTTGTCAGGCTGGTCTCAAACTACTGACCTCAGGTGACCTGCCTGCCTCAGCTTCCCAAAGTGCTGGGATTACAGGCATGAGCCACCTTACCTGGCCCATTTTTTGTATTTTAAGTATTTATGTAGCAAACTAAAAACTAACTTGGTAACTAAACAAACTGAAATGAAATTTAGGAGTGTATTTTTCAATAAACAGCCTTATATGATTTAGCTCTGTGTCCCCAACCAAATCTCATCATGAATTATACTCCCACAATTCCCCTGTGTTGTGGGAGGGACTTGGTGGGAGATAATTTGAATCATGGGGACAGTTTCCTTCTTACTGTTTTTGTGGTAGTTAATAAGTCTCATGAGATCTGTTGATTTTTATCAGGGATTTCTGCTTTTTCATCTTCCTCATTTTCTCTCACTGCCACCATGTAAGAAGTGCTTTTTGCCTCCTGTCATGATTCTGAGGCATCAGCAGCCATGAGAAACTATAAGTTCAATTAAACCTCCTTTTCTTCCCAGTCTCAATTATGTCTTTACCAACAGCATGAGAATGGACTAATACAGTAAGTTGGTACCAGTAGAGTAGGGTGTTGCTGAAAATATACCCAAAAATATGGAAGTGACTTTGAAATTGGGTAACAAGCAGAGGTTGAAATAATTTGAAGAGCTCAGAAGAAGACAGGAAAATGTGGGAAAGTTTGAAATTTCCTAGAGACTTGTTGAATTGTTCTTCTGAAAAGCTTGATAGTGAGATAGACAATAAGGTCCAGGCCAGGTGGAGATAAGAAACTTGATGGGAACTGGGGCAAAAGTGATTCTTGTTATGTTTTAACAAAGAAACTGGCAGTATTTTGCCTCTGCTCTAGCAATTTGTGGAACTTTGAATTTGAGAGAGATGGTTTAGTATATTTGGCAAAAGAAATTTCTAAGCAGCAAAGCACTCGAGTTGACTTGGGTGCTGTTAAACACATTCAGTTTTCTAAGGGAAGCGGAGCATAAAAGTTTGGAAAATTTGCAGCCTGACAATGTGATAGAAAAGAAAAAAAAAAATTCAGAGGGAAAATTCAAGCCAGCTGCATACATTTGCATAAGTACCAAGGAGCCTAATGTCAATCCCCAAGACATTGGAGAAAATGTCTCCAGGGCACGTCAGAAGGTCTTCATGGCAGCCCCTCCAATCACAGGCCTGGAGACCTAGGAAAAAGTGGTTTGTGAGCTAGGCCCAGGGTCACTGTGCTGTGTGCAACTTAGGGACTTGGTGCCCTGCGTCCCATACACCTTAGCTGTGGCTGAAAGGCGACAACATAGAATTTTCTGTTCAATGACCGTACCTTCTATGTGTCCTCACATGGGGGAAGAAGTGAATGAGTACCCTTGGGCCTACTTTATAAGGAAGCTAAACCCATTCATGAGGGCTGTGTCCTCATGATCTAATCTCCCAAAGGCCCTCTTAATGCTACCACATCGGACCTTAAGTTTCAACATGGATCTGGGGAGATAAAACATTCAAACGATAACACAACTTCTTTAGCTCTTAGGTTTAATGTATTCTAATTAGTTTCTGATATATTTTTTACAATGACTTGAAATTGTAACATTTGTTACAAAATTTGTCACAAAATTTGTTAGTATTTGGTAAGTGGTAAGTGGTTGATTGAATTATTGTTCCAAATCTTTACCTATATTTAGGTTATTTTTTAACTGAAGTGACACTAATAAGAGACATACTGTATTCCTATTACTTTTATATATACCTTGACCTTTAACTAGTTTTGCCTAGTTGTTTGTGGATGAAATGAAAGTGTCTATGCTAAGTCCTTTTGAAGCATATGTTTCTATTAGCCTTTTAGTGATTAAGAAGGCTAATAGAAACATACCTTATCACATTGCTGTGATAAGAACGTTCCTCACATAGTCCCTGATTCCAGAGTAAAAGTCACGTAGAACAACAATGACCCAATTATTCTTAGAACTAATGCTTAAAGTAGAGCCAGGCCATTGCACCTGTAAATCTAAAATCTGAAACATGGATTTCCCAGTTGATGTACTTTCCACTGTGCATGATAACAATATATATTTTCATGCTGAGTTCTGGATTGCTTTTGTTTTACATGATTCACAACTGATAAATTATGGTTTATTTTATTCTATAAATGTCAAAGAGCCAAACTTGTGGAATATTTTTTCCCCAAACATTTTGCTGCTGGCAGACTAGAAGTGGAAATCCCTATTAATTTAGGAAATTGTAAACTGCTCCTAAAACATTTTAGTTTTTAGCAATTTTAAACCCAGTTCAATAATTCGCTGATGTGCAAATGATTGATGTCATTAACTTTAGTGTTGATATAATGTTCTGTGCCCAAATCAGCTACCAAACCCTTGTAATTGCAAATTTAGATCAAGTTATTGTTACTGTCTTCTTGCACTTGTAATTTCCTACTTCCCTGAAAATGGCTTCCTGATTCCCTGCCTCTGTATTTTGTGTATTCCCTCTTCTATTCCGGTACACAGAAATTCAAGTTCTTGGCCACCACATTTCCAGGTGCTTAAGACTGCAGTCCCATTTACTTTTGGCTATTGTTTTTTCTTTTTGTTAGATTCCTACAAAATAATTCCCAAGACCCTCTATGAGAGGCTCCTTTCAAAAATATTGCCATATGTTTGTGGTACCATAATGCTTAAAAAAGGCTGTCTAATGTAAGGTTTGGCTGTGAATTGATGGGTCTCTCAGACTAATTATTGATAATATCTAAGTGATGTTGTCTTTATAGTAGTCTTTTTTTTTTTTTTTCCAAAAACAATACCCAGGCTGGGAGCAGTGGCTCACACCTATAATGCCAGCAGTTTGGGAGGCCTAGGCAGGCAGATCACCTGAGGTCAGGAGTTCAAGACCAGCCTGATCAACATGGAGAAAAAAGTCTCTACAAAACAACAACAACAACAGCAACAAAAATATCCACCAAATTGAAAAATAAGGGTCACTGATATGTGATGCACTTCTCTTTATTATTATTATTTTTATTTTCGTATTTTAAGTTCTGGGGTACATGTGCAGAACGTGCAAGTTTGCTACATAAATATACAGGTGCCATGCTGGTTTGCTACATCCATCATCCCATCATCTTGCGTTAGGTGTTTCTCCTAATGCTATCCTTTCCTTACCCCTCCCACTCCCCACAGGCCCTGGTGTGCACTTCTCATAGGCACTGATGGTGTCCTAGCCTGCTTCATGCTGGTCTAACAGAGTGGCATAGACTTTAAAAATGAACAGAAATTTATTTGGCTCACAGTTTTGAAGGCGGAGAAGTACAAGATCATGGGCCCACATCTGGTGAGTGCCTTCTTGCTGTTTCATCTGATGGTGGCAGAGCACAGAGAGTGAGCGAGAGAAAGGGGTTGAACTCATAGCCTCAAGAACTTTTGTAAGTGAAATCAATCCACATATGAGTGTGGAACCCTCACAGTCTAAAAACTGATTAGCTTCCACCTTCCAACACTGTTGCATCGGTAAGTTAAGTTTTAAACACATGCTTTAAAAAAAATATATTCACGCTAAAGCAGGTAGAATCTTAATATTTCCTCCAAATCTATTGTAATTCAAGACCTAACTTCATCTAGTTTTTCATGTCTTTGAAATTTAAGAAATTCTACTTTTACTCTGAGTTTTAAAAAATCTAAATTTAGAGTTATTTTTTTTTCCACGTAGAGCAAATTTAAGACTCATTTGTGTTTCTAGTATATATTTGTCATTCCTTTCAAGTTTTCTGGAGCCATTTTGTTCGACTAAGCATTCCTTATTTCTTGTAATGCTCCTAACTATGTGTATGTGAAAATAGGGGAGCTGAAGAAATAAATAAAGATAAATAATCCTGCTAAAGTTGACCCTCTAATTGAATGTTGCTCAGTAGTACTGTTTTATGAGAATAATATAATGATTTGAGCAAAAATAAAACACAAGCCCCAAATATATAATAAAATAGATTTTTTAAAATGTCTGTATGTATATATATGTAAATATATAGGTATATAATTTTAGTGTTATTTGGTCATATATCTGTAAGTATTTGCTTAGAACTTACATGGTTTTATGAGTGGTGTTCCCTGCAACTCACAATACTTATAGGAATGTAATAAATGTGAATAGGTGCTCAATGAAATGTTTGCTGTTTGAAATAAAATGCTTTTCTTTGTTCTAATGTAAATAGCAATATAAAGTCTCTGTAGACTCTTAAAGTCATTGTAATATTATGCAACAACTCTAAGTACCATAGCTAAGAACTTAAAATGGATGCAAATTTATTATTCCTATATGTGATTAAAAGTAAATTCAGCAGTTTAACACAATATTTATTAAAATACAATGCTAAAATAGGAAATATTTCTGTTCTTTGCACTAAAACTAATGTTTAATATTCAATTTAAATTTTCTTCACAGTGCCTGCAACCAAGATAAACAGGATAAAGGAAGTTGCACAGCATTTTGTTACTAGAATGAAGGGACAATCAAATCATAAAATTTCTATATGTTTAGTGGTGAAAATTTAAATGCCCCATTTAAAAATTAGGCATGTGAAATATTCCAATGAGCGCAGGATAAAGTCAAACATACCCAGTTGTATGTATATCTTCTTAATTAGCTAGGAGGAGATTGCCTTCATCATGAACATAAATATCTAAAATCCACAAATTATAATACTGATGTCATTTAAATATACATGTCTCTGTAACATGCCTATGGGTTAATTTTTGCTGATGAGTTTATTACTCTGATTTCATTGCATTGCAATGATGTCTATAGGCAAGCGCCTGGAAGCAATTACCTGAAAAACTTAACTATATGCACAGGTATGGCTTAGAAGAGCAAAAATATGTTTTAGTTCATGCAAAATGCAACAGCTTGTCTACTGTGTTACATATCTAAGTCAAGTGAAAATCATTACACTCCGCCAGGCACAGTGGCTCATGCCTGTAATCCCAGCATTTTGGGTGGCCAAGGCAGGCAGATCACCTGAGGTCAGGAGTTTGAGACCAGCCTGACCAACATGGAGAAACCTCATCTCCACTAAAAATACAAAATGAGCCAGGCATGGTGGCACATGCTTGTAATCACAACTACTCAGGAGGCTGAGGGAGGACAATGGCTTCCACTTGGGAGGTAGAGGTTGCAGTTAGTCAAGATCCTGCCATTACACTTCAGTCTGGGCAATGAGACTGAAAACAAAAAAAAAAAAGAAAAAAAAAAAAAAAGAAAGAAAGAAAAAGAAAATTGTCACACTCAACTTTTTAGATCTGATTAAAGCAAAACTATAAAATTCCGTCTGGTTTCTTCGCCTATAAATATTGTTAATATTCATGGCTCTGTTTATACAACTAAGACCAATTTCCAAGATATGCAGAAAAATTACAGAGAATGAAAATAAAAACCTTTACCCTGTATTGTGGAAATAAATCTTGGAAATACATTCTGATTTTCTGATTTATACACAAGTTCTCCAAAAATTTATCCTAATTTAGTTGGAGTTTTATTAAAATTAAATGAGAATTTAATTGAGAACTCATAAATGAATGATATTGTTTGGCTGTGCCCCAACCCAAATCTCAACTTGAATTCCTTCTTTTAGAATTCCCACGTGTTGTCGGAGAGACCCAGGGGAGGTAATTGAATCATGAGGACTGGTCTTTCCCGTGCTATTCTCATGAAAGTGAGTAAGTCTCAGGACATCTGATGGGTTTGTCTGGGTTTTCTGCTATTCCTGCTTCCTCATTTTTCTCTTGCCACCACCATGTAAAAGCCATCGTTCTCAGCAAACTAACACAAGAAGAGAAAACCAAACACTGTATTTTCTCACTCATAAGTCAGAGTTAAACAATGAGAACACATGGACACAGGGAAGGGAACATCATACTGAGGCCTGTTCGGGCATGGGGTGTTAGGGGAGGGTATGCATTATGAGAAACATCTAATGTAGATGATGAGGTGACAGATGTAGCAAACCACCATGGCACATGTATACCTATGTTACAAACCTGCACGTTCTGCACATGTACCTCAGATCTTAAAGTATAATTAAAGACAAAAAAGAAAGAAACAAGTCAGAATACAGAGATAGTTTTACACGCTGGAAAGAGGGGTTGTTGGGTAGTAAAAAATAGAGAGATGATATGTGGGTCCAGGTATATATGTATTTTTGATGAATATTGACTTTCTAATTCATTTTTATTGATACATAATAGTTGTGCATTTTTATGGGATACCTGTGATATTTTGACACATGCATAAAATGTGTAGTGATTAATGAGGGTATTTGGGATAGCCATTATCCCAAACATTTATACTTTCTTTGGGTTAGGAATATTCCAAATCTTCTTTTTTAGCTATTTTGAAATATACAATAAAGTCTTGTAAAGTATAAAAAAATATAAAGAAGTGCCTTTTGCCTCCTGCCATGAATCTGAGGGCTCCCCAGCTGTGTGGAACTATAAGTTCAATTAAACTTCTTTTTATTCCAGTCTCGCATACGTCTTTATCAGCAGCATGAAAGCAGACTAATACAATGACTTAGTAGAGTCCCTGGAACCTTGTAAACATATTCAATAATTTCAACACTGTCATGACGGCCATCATTCCACACATTATATCTGACATAACTTTTATTATAATTATCAAAGTGCTTCTTGCTTAAGAATGGGTGTCTGTCTCTGAAATGTATTCTCCTCAATATTACCTACTCATGCAATGGAATTTCCATGTTTGCTAAGAGGCTTAAATGTTAAAAAAAAACACTGAAAATATGAAAGCTGTAATTCACCTTTAATGTTCTTATTAAGCATTTTATACCAACATTATTTGAAATATTTGATTTCATGAGAGAATCTTCATATATTTGATTAAGGCAATACCAATATTTTGACATTAATATAGCATATTGATAATACATATCATGATGTATTAACTATTAAGCACTGTTTCAACTCTGATTTAGCTTAATTTGAAATCAGATATATAGTGTTATATATAAATAAAAACTTCTGATTTTGTAAATTATAATAATATATGCCTCCACTTGTAGCTAATAACTCTTACCTGTAAAAATTACCCATTTTCCCTGAGCTTTTACTATGATTATGGATCATTCTTTCTTATTTATTGATAAGTAAATATATAATTGTAAATGTGTATGTCTTTAACTTTTCTTAACTTCAATAGTTTAGTTTTTTTTTTTTTTTAATACTTTAGCTTCTGGGGTACATGTGCAGATCATGCAGGATTGTTGCATAGGTACATACATGGCACTGTGGTTTTCTGCCTCCAACCCCCCCATCACCTATATCTGGCATTTATCACCATATTTTTCCTACCCAAATCCCCCACCCCCTGCTGTCCCTCCCCTATCCCTCCATAGACCCCAGTGTGTGATGCTCCCCTCCCTGTGTCCATGTGTTCTCATTGTTCAACATTCACCTATGAGTGTAAACCTGTGGTGCTTGATTTCCTGTTCTTGAGTCAGTTTGCTGAGAATGATGGTTTCCAGATTCATCCATTTCCCTACAAAGAACATGAACTCATCATTTTTTATGGCTGCATACATTTTCAAGGTGTAGATGTGCCACATTTTAATGTCCAGTCTATCATCGGTGGGCATTTGGGTTGGTTCCAGGTCTTTGTTATTGTAAATAGTGCTGCAATGAACATAAGTGTGCATGTGTCTTTATAATAGAATGATTTATAATCATTTGGGTATATATCTGGTAATAGGATTGCTGGGTCAAATGGAATTTCTATTTCTAGGTCCTTGAGGAAGTGCCACATTTTCTTCCACGATGGTTGAACAAATTTACACTCCCACCAACAGTGCAAAAGGGTTATTTCTCCACATCCTCTCCAGCATCTGTTGTCTCCAGATTTTTTTTAATGATTGCCATTCTAACTGGCATGAGATGATATCTCAATGTGGTTTTGATTTGCATTTCTCTAATGACCAGCGATGATGAGCATTTTTTCATATGTTTGTTGGCCTCATATATGTCTTCTTTTGAAAAATGTCTGTTCATAGACTTTGCCCCCTTTTGAATGGGTTTATTTGTTTTTTTCTTGTAAATCTGCTTTAGTTCTTTGTAGATTCTGGATATTAGCCCTTTCTCAGACGGGTAGATTGCAAAAAATTTTTTCCTATTCTGTTGGTTGCTGGTTCACGCTAATGATTGTTTCTTTTGTTGTACAGAAACTCTGGAGTTTAGTTAGAACCTGTTTTCCTATTTTGGCTTTTGTTGCCAATGCTTTTGGTGTTTTAGTCATTAAGTTCTTGCCTATGCCTGTGTCCTGAATGGTTTTGCCTAGTTTTTCTACTAGGGTTTTTATAATGTTAGGTCTTATGTTTAAGTCTTTAATCCATCTGGAGTCAATTTTAGTGTAAGGTGTCAGGAAGGGGTCCAGTTTCTGCTTTCTGCACACGGCTAGCCAGTTTTCCCAACACCATTTATTAAACGGGGAATCCTTTCCCCATTGCTTGTTTTTTTCAGGTTTGTCAAAGATCAGATGGTTGTAGATGTGTGACATTGCCTCCAAAGCCTCTGTTCTGTTCCATTGATCTGTATCTCTATTTTGTTACCAGTACCATGCTGTTTTGATATCTGTAGCCTTGTAGTATACTTTGAAGTCAGGTATCATGATGCCTCCAGCTTTGTTCTTTTTGCTTAGGATTGTCTTGGCTATGTGAGCTCTCTTTTGGTTCTATATGAAGTTTAAGGTGTTTTTTTTTTTTTTTTTTTTTTTTTTCCGGTTCAGAGAAGAGGGTTGTTGGTAGCTTGATGGAGATAGCATTGATTCCTGAGATTTTGCTGAAGTTGCTTATCTGTTTAAGGAGATTTTGGGCTGAGATGATGGGGTCTCCTAAACATACAATCATGTCATCTGCAAATAGAGACAATTTGACTTCCTCCTTTCCTAATTGAGCACACTTTATTTCTTTTTCTTGCCTGATTGCTCTGGCCAGAACTTCTAATACTATATTGAATAGGAGTGGTGAGAGAGGGCATCCTTGTCCAGTGCCAGGTTTCAAAGGGAATGCTTCCAGTTTTTGCCCATTCAGTATGATATTGGCTGTGGGTTTGTCATAAACAGCTTTTATTATTTTGAGATACATCCCATCAATGTCTAGTTTATTGAGAGTTTTTAGCATAAAGATCTGTCCAATTTCGTTGAAGGCCTTCTCTGCATCTATTGAGATAATCATGTGGTTTTTGTCTTGGTGCTGTTTATGTGGTGGATTATGTTTATATTTTAGTTTTTAAAATTATTTTCTTTTTTAGATCCATATCCTCAGAATTCAATATAAGCAATAGAAATATTAGCTTACATAATTAAACATGAAGAAATGATTTAGTATAATGACATTGAGTGACATGAAGAATCAAATGATTACCCAGTATATCTGGGTCAAGAATGGTCTCAGGTCTATTGCTCTCAGCACAAACCAGCATAGAATGTGACTTTAGTGTTGTGCCATCAGATAATCCAATGTCATATGCTTCCTGTCCTTGAAGTTCCAACCCGTGGTTAAGTTTTCAGAATAGGGAATATGTCTGTATTATTTTGAATTCCATACTACCTCTTGTGGTCAATGAAGCTTGGTCTTCTTATTGGCAATTTTATTAGAACTACATAATGAATGAAACAGAAATCACCAATGGAAAGAGTTTTAGATAGCTAAAATTAACCAATAACCATTCTTCCCTTTGTTTTCTCAGTTTATGCACCCATTATCACTGTTAACACAATCAAACTACTTAAGAAAATACAACTATATGTTTGGAAACAATAATCCTTCTCAGTGGAGACTGGAAATTTCTAACTATTAGATCCAAAGGGGATACTATTAGACATCTGGCTCTAGATATGTTTGGAAACAATACTCCTTCTCAGTGGCGACTGGAAATTTCTAACTATTAGATCCAAAGGGGATACTATTAGACATCTGGCTCTAGACTGTCTGAATAATTTCATTATATTACTTAGTTCTGTGTAGTAACTTTTATTTGTTCTACAAATTCTTAAGCAAGTGCAAAGTTTAACTAAAAACTTTCATATGGAGGTATACATTTCACATTACATTAGTTAGAGCAAAGAAGAGAAAATAAATAATTAGATAAACAGACACATGGAAAAGATAATGTAAATTCATAGAGTATATGCAGCACTTATTTTTAGCTGATCAAAAGGTTATAGTTGCTATTTAGGTTTATCAGCCATATTTTTATTGCCTTATTATCATTGTCCTTCAGATAGAAAACATTTGTTTTGCCTAGAACACTAACCCAAATATTAATAATTTATGGCTCTGTGTTCCTGATGTTTTTCAAAAGTAAGATTGTAGTAATTTTGGAATTTTCTACCACTAAAAATGTAAATAAAATATCTTCTGGGATTTCCAGAATTCCATCCATGACTCTCTATATCCTTATTCTACTACAACATATATATTTATCTTTAATGGAACTTACTAACTTAGCTAAATATAATATCCCCTTTTGTACCTTTTAACATAGCTGGATAAAGAAGTCCCCTGTGGCCACTTCAGTCTCTCACATTATGCTCCGAGTTTTCAGTATTGCCAAACTAACATTTTGAAAGTATTTTATTAGCAATAGTTGGAATGTACATCACTCGCATTTCTACAACTTTGGCCCTGAACCCAGTCATTCAGGTTTTTGGAAATCATAGATTGCTTTTAAATAACATGCATTACGACTTATGTCAAGCTTCCTTTGGGGTCATAACAATCAAGAGAGACTTGGAACATCATTGACGTGTTTATATACATTTGCATTGTCACAGTATATGTTTTAGTTTGGGCTGCTATTATAAAATACTACAAACTGAGTGACTTATAAACAAAAGAAATTTATTTGTCACACTTCTACAGACTGAGAAAATTTTAAGTGATGTATTCAGACCATAACAACATAATACAGCTTTAACAATGATGAAACTTTTAATTTCTAAAAGGTCCAAATTGTAGTTAATGATGAAAGATTACTAATTATGCAACTTGAAATGGATTCTGTTTGCTAGGCTTATAGGTGTTTTGAGGATCTTCATTTATTAAAAAAAAAAAAAAAAAAAGCGACCTGGATCCAAGGTGGCTGAATAGGAACAGTTCCGGAGTACAGTTCCCAACAAGAACAAAGCAGAGGGTGAGTGCTCACGGCATTTCTGAACAAGTTTTCACTGCCCACAGAGCAGGAGATTCCTGGCCCGAAAAGCACCACGAGTTTTCAGCGTGGCTGGTGCCACGGGCTGGCATAGAAAGTCACGCAAATCTTGGTAGCCTTTTCAACTGGTGCCTGGAATGCCTGTGAGACAGAGCCACCCATTCAACTGAAAGGGAGGAGGCTGAGATAGCAAGCCAGGTGATCACTGGGACGCATTTAAAGAAGTGTCCAGAAAAACTTATAGGACTAAATGCCCACATGAGAAGTGAGGAAAGACCTAAAATCAGAATTACAAGAAAAAAAAGCTACCCATCTGACAAGGGGCTAATATCCAGAATCTACAAAGAACAAAAACAGATTTACAAGAAAAAAAACAAACAAACCCATTCGAAAGTGGGCAAAGTCTATGAAGAAACACTTTTCAAAAGAAGACATATATGAGGCCAACAAACATATGAAAAAATGCTCATCGCTGGTCATTAGAGAAATGCAAATCAAAATCACATTTAGATACCACCTCACGCCAGTTTGAATAGTGATCATTAATAAATATTGAGACAACAGGTGCTGGAGAGGATGTGGAGAAATAAGAACAATTTTGCACTGTTAGTGGGAGTGTAAATTAGTTCAACCATTGTAGAAAACAGTGTGGCAATTCCTCAATGATCTAGAAATAGAAATTCCATTTGATCCAGCCATCACATTACTGGGTATCTATGCAAAGGATTATAAATCATTATATTATAAAGTCACATGCACATGTATGTTCATTGCGGCACTGTTCGCAATAGCAAAGACTGAAACCAACCCGCATTCCCATCAATGATAGACTGGACAAAGAAAATGTGGCACATCCACACCATGGAATACTATGCAGTCATAAAAAGTGATGAGTTTGTGTCCTTTGTAGAGATATGGATTAATCTAGAAACCATCATTCTCAGCAAAGTGACACAAGAACAGAAAACCACACACTGCATGTTTTCACTCATAGGCAGGTGATAAACAATGAGAACACTTGGGCACAGGGAAAAGAACAACCCTCACAGGCCTAGATAGGGGGTGGGGGGGAGGAGGGGTAGGAGAGCAGGGGGCAGGGAGGATGGGGAGGGATAACACTAGGAGAAATGCCTGATGTAGGTGACAAGTGGGGGGATGGAGACAGCAAACCAGCATGGCATGTATGTATCTCTGCAGTATCCTACAGAATGCAGGAAGTTCGCATATACCCCAGAGCCCAAAGTACAAAAAAAAAANAAAAAAAAAAAAAAAAAAAGGAAAAATTGACGCTCTATGGCCACAATTAAAAGAACTAGAGGTGCAAGACCAAACAAATTCAAAAGGTAGCAGAAGACAAGAAATAACTGAGATCAGAAGAGAACTGAGAAGGAGACAGAGACACAAAAAAACCCATCAAAAAATAAATGAATCCAGGAGCTCGTTTTTTGAAAAGATCAACAAATAGATAGACTGTTAGCCAGACTAATAAAAAAGAAAAGAGAGAAGAATCAAATACATGCAATAAAAAATGATAAAGATTATGTTTCCACTGATTCCATAGAAATACAAATTACCATCAGAGATTACTCCAACACCTCTATGCACATAAACAAGTAAATCTAGAAGAAATGGATAAATTTCAGGACACTTAAACCATCCCAAGACTAAACCAGGTGGAAGTTGAATCCCTGAGTAGACAAACAACAAGTTCTGAAATTGAGGCAGCAATAAAGAGCCTACTAACCAAAAAAGCACAGGACTAGGTGGTTTCACAGCAAAATTCTACCAGAGATACAAAGAGGAGCTGGTACCATTCCTTCTGAAACTATTCAAAACAATAGAAAAAGAGAGAATCCCTCTAACTCATTTTATGAGGACAACATCATCCCCATACAAAAACCTGGCAGAGACACAACTGAAAAAGAAAATTTCAGGCCACTATCCATGATGAGCAGCAGTGTGAAAATCCTCAATAAAATAAAGACAAACCAAATCCAACAGCACATCAAAAAGCTCATCTATCACGATCAAGTTGACTTCATCCCTGGGATACAAGGCTGGTTCAACGTCCAGAAATCTATAAACATAATCTATCACATAAACAAAACCAAAGACAAAAACCACATGATTATCTCAATAGATGCAGAGAAGGCCTTTGACAAAATTCAACAGCCCTTTATGCTTAAAAAAAAAACTCTCAATAAACTAGGTATCTATGGAAACTATCTCAAAATAATAAAAAAACTATTTATCACAAATCCACAGCCAATAGTATACTGAATGGGCAAAAACTGGAAGCATTCCCTTTGAAAACTGGCACTAAACAGTGGTGCCCTCTCTCACCATTTCAGTTGAACATGGTATTGGAAGTTCTGGCCAGAGCAATCAGGCAAGTAAAAAAAATAAAGGATATTCAATTAGGAAAAGAGGAAGTCAAATTGTCTCTATTTGCAGATGACATGATTGTATATTTAGAATACCCCATTATCTCAACCCCAAAATTCCTTAAGATGATAAACAACTTCAGCAAAGTCTCAGGATACAAAATCAATGTGCCAAAATCACCAGCATTCCTATAAAGAAATAACAGACAGACAACCAAATCATGAACAAACTCCCATTCACAATTGCTACAAAGAGAATAAAGTACCTAGGAATACAACTAGGGGTGTGGAGGACCTCTTCAAGGAGAACTACAAACCATGCTCAAGGAAATAAGAGAGGACACAAACAGATGGAAAAAACATTCCATGCTCATGGTTAGAAAGAATCAATATCATGAAAATGTCCATACTGCCCAAAGTAATTTTTACATTCAATGCTATCCCCATCAAGCTACCATTGACCTTTTACACAGAACTGGAAAAAAACAAAACCAAACAACCAAAAAAACCTTAAACTTCATACAGAACCAAAAAGGAGCCTGAATAGCCAAGACAAACCTAAGCAAAAAAAAAAAAAAAAACTAGAGAGGCATCACAATACCTGGCTTCAAACTATGCAACAAAGCTACAGATATCAAAACAGCATGATATGGTACTGGTAGGAAAACAGAGATATAGACCAATGGAGCAGAACAGAGGCCTCAGAAGTAAAGGCAAACATCTACAACAATCTGTTCTTTGACAAACCTGACAAAAACAAGCAATGGGGAAAGGATTCCCTGTTTAATAAATGGTGCTAGGAAAACTGGCTACATCTTATACAAAAATTATCTCTTCCCTACACCTTATACAAAAATTAACTCCAGATGGATTGAAGATCTAAACATAAAACCTTACACCATAAAAACCCTAGAAGAAAACCTAGGCAACACCATTCAGGACATAGGCATGGGCAAGAAGTTCATGACTAAAACACCAAAAGCAATGGTAACAAAATAAACTAATGGGATCTAATTAAACTTAAGAGCTTCTGCACAGCAAAAGAAACAATCATTAGAGTGAACTGGCAACCAACAGAATGGGAAAAATTTTTGCAATCTACCCGTCTGAGAAAGGGCTAATATTCAGAATCTACAAAGAACTTAAACACAAGTACAAGAAAAAAACAAACAAACAACCCCATCAAAAACTGGGCAAAGGATATGAACAGACACTTCTCAAAAGAAGACATTTATGCAGCCAAGAAACATATGAAAACATGCTCATCATCACTGGTCATTAGAGAAATGCAAATCAAAATCACATTGAGATACCACCTCATGACTGTTAGAATGACTATCATTCAAAATCTGGTGACAACAGATGCTGGAGAGGATGTGGAGTTATAGGAAGGCTTTTACACTGTTGGTAGGAATGTAAATTAGTTCAACCATTGCGGAAGTCAATGTGGCAATTCCTCAAGGATCTAGAAATAGAAATACCATTTGACCCAGCAATTTCATTACTAGGTATATACCCAAAGGATTATAAATCAGTCTATTATAAAGACACATGAACACATATGTTCATTGCTGTTTACAATAGTAAAGACTTGGAAGCTAAATATATACCATGGAATACTATGCAGCCATAAAATGATGAGTTCATGTCCTTTGCAGGGATATGGATGAAACTGGAAACCATCATTCTCAGCAAACTGACACAAGAACAGAAAACCAAACACAGCATGTTCTCATTCATAAGTGTGTGTTGAACAATAAGAACACATGGACATAGGGAGGGAAACATCACACACTGGGGTCTGTTGGGGCGTAGGGGCTAGGGGAGAGATAGGAGGGGGTGGGGAGATTTGAGAGGGATAACATTAGAAGAAATACCTAATGTAAGTGACGGGGTGATGGATGCAGCAAACCACCATGACATGCATATACCTATGTAACCATCCTGCACATCTGCACATCTACCCCAGAACTTAAGGATAAAATAAATAAATAAATAAATAAATACATATTCAATAATTCCTTTGTCTAACTCATAAGAGTAAAAACTAGTATGTAATTAATTTGGTGTCAAGCATTTATTGAAGGACTTTGTAATATTACTTCATTTAGTACCTAACAAAATAGCTAATGAAACTATTTATTTTTTATGTTGAACAATTCCTAGAGGTACAAAATTACTGGTCAAAAGTCACATTTCAAGATATAGTGAGACAGGGATATGCCAAGGCAATCTGGCTTCGTGGTACACTTCATAGTTACTACATAGTGTTGATTTCAAATAAGTAGAAACAAAAATCACAGTGACTATTGTCTCTAATTTTGATTGATATTGTAATTCAAACTGTGTTCCCTAACATTTATATGTTTAAATTGTAATCCCCAGTACCTCAGAATGTGAATTTATTGGGAGATAAGCCTTTACAAATGTATATCTTGTTGACTGTATTCACAAAAGTGACTGTTCCATAGCTTATGTTTAGCTTGTGTTTTGACAGAGATTTTCTGACAGACCAGAAGCTAAAACAAACCTCTCCCTGTCTTCATAGATGCACTCTGTGGTAGAGGCATCCATCAGTACTTAAACAGACTGTCACTGAACCTAGGGAGCAATCTGGGGTGAAAGCTTGGGGTCTTCTCAGGTCTTTTCTGTCTTGCCCTGGAAATGTATGTGGATTTCTAAATCACACCATATATGCAGGTGTTTTCAATGGCCTAAATTCCCAAAGAATCTCTTCGAAGCTTTACCTGTTAGGACTTAGGTTGTCAACTGTATTCCTCAACTGTGATCTTTTTTCCCAGGCAAGGCTTACTGCTTTTATGAACAGGATGAGTTCCAAGTTAAGTAAAACAGAGATGAACACCTTTAATTACTCCTTCCTGCAAGAAGTCCTTTCCAACCTTGGAGGATGGAAAATACAACCGATTTTAGCAGTCCCAAACATTTTTGGCTCCAGGGACCAGTTTCATGGAAGACAAAACTGAGGGGAGTGTGGTTCACAATGAAATTGTTCCACTGCAGATTATCGGAGATTATTAGCTTCTCATAAGGAGCATGCAACCTAGATCCCTTACATGGCAGTTTACAATAAAGTTGGTGCTCCTATGAGAATCTAATGCCACAGCTGATCCGACAGGAGGCATGCTCTGGTGGTAATACTCCTTAGCCAACTGCTCACCTCCTCTTTTGTTTTCAGGTTCCTAACAGGCCACGGATCAGTACCACAGACCAGTTCCAGTCCACAGCCAGGGGTTTGGGACCCCTGAAATAAATAATAATTTTTTAATGAGGCTTGCGCTGCTGCCTCCAGACCAGGATTCCATACTTAGTAACACAGGCTGCTGTCTTCGAGCGCCATCACTAAGTCAGGTAAGAAGTGGGGCAATGGTATCTGAAAAAGTCACAAAAGTTTCCTATCATTTTACATTCTCTTTTTCTTAATTAAGCATTCACTTGATCACTGTAAGTCTTTGACTGTTTTCCAGATAGAATGAAGTTGCTTCTGACAGTTTAAATTTGTTTTCAATATTTCTGGGTGCTGGGCAAAACCTGTTGCTGCCTATTATGTGGTCTTTCTGATGTCACTCCCAAATGTCATCGGTTTTAAAGATCTTTGCCTGTTTGACAGTTAAAATTCATACCCATAGGTTTTTTGTTATATTTTATTTTCATTTTCTTTTTACCTTAATTAGTGCTCATGTCTCCTGATTATTTTGTCCACCATTTCATTGTTTATTTTAAAATTAAACAACACTGATTTTTCTGAACTTTATTGGGGCAAATAATGTCAAAAATATACTTTAAAAATCAAAAGTAAAATGGTTATGTGTTTTTTAACTACATTTTGAGGAAAAAATGTAGTAAGCTAAAATATCTACATATATATAGTGTAATAAGTTATGAAATTTGCCCTGCAACCCATAACTCTACATTTTAATTAAATCACTTAATATAAGGAACTGTTTCCACAAATGGGGTGGCTGTTTCTCTATTTGTTCAGAATTAATCATAGCCCAAGCTATTTTTGTATATACTTTCTAAGAAATTTTATCTGTATATATACACTTTAATAAGCTATGAATATTCAGTGCCTTTCCAATATATTTCTTGTAGCACTATTTATCTCTTCACCATAAATTAAGCTAAAATTCTCTGGATGTTTTGTTTGTTTGTTTCAGGCATTATGTTTCAATGTGAATAGTCTTCCCAAGTGATTTACAGATTAGTAGAAAAGATAAACATGGAACATATATGGGTACAAGTTAATTTTTTTTAATTGCATTTTAGGTTTTGGGGTACATGTGAAGAACATGCAAGATTGTTGCATAGGTACACATGTGGCAGTGTGATTTGCTGCCTTCTTCCCCATCACCTATACCTGGCATTTCTCCCCAAGCTGTCTCTCCCCAACTCCCCACCCACAAGTTAATGTTAAATAAAATTTAATGTTACACCTTGAGCATGAAATTTTATGTAATCTTAGATTGTTGTGGATTTCAGTGAACTCCGTTTATAAACTAATAGTGTTTTCTTCTCAGCTTTTATTATATATATTGCTTAGCTTTAAATCAAACCTCAGAACTCCAGCATATTGTGTACTATTATTTCCATTTTGCAGATTAGAGAAATGTTAAAAAACTGAGTATTTAGACCCCACAGCATCTATAACACAGTGCTAGAACTTGCTCTACACAATTCTGTATTTCAAAATTTTACCTTCTGTTAAACAAGAAGTTAGTCTGATTCTCAATTTTTCTTTCTATTTCTTTACTTAACTTTGCATTAATATTGGTTTATTCAATCTTGACATTTGCTCAAAAATCCTATGCATATATATTTCTTGTCTTTTAATATGCTATTTAAATCCTCCTTCTGAAATATAAGTTGGATGGCTGGTTAATGTGGTAAACCCACATTATTAACTGTCCAGTGATCTGTAAACCTGAGGGGTTTGGAGAAAACTCCAGGGTCATGCACAAGCCCAGTTCTATGTGGAGTTTCTATTTTTAATGAAGTCAATGTACTCAAAGACACATTTTTATATCTAATACTGTGTTTAACCCTTACTTCAGTACATCTTAGGTCTGTGTCAGGCCTTTATTCCACAGCCATCATTCATTGCTTCAT
Source organism: Cebus imitator (assembly GCF_001604975.1). Classification (NCBI taxonomy): domain Eukaryota; kingdom Metazoa; phylum Chordata; class Mammalia; order Primates; family Cebidae; genus Cebus; species Cebus imitator. Next base: position 758,758 of record NW_016107797.1, read on the forward strand.
AGCCCAGCCAACCCCTAATAGTAGTTCTGTATATTTCTATTCTATATGGATATATTGGCCCCAACAGCTGCCTCTGAATGTTTTGAATATACTTGTGAATGAGCTGCCAAGTAGAGTGGTAAATTTCACAGTCACTCTTTATTCTAGAACTCATGGTTCTGCTGCTTATGTCCCTGATACATCAGTTGTTTTATCTATAAAAATTGCTGTCTACCTTTCAAATTATATCTAGCAACAGATCTTAAACTGTCTCTTAGGTGGTAGATGACTTTCCCTGATTTCTCCTAGAAATGCATTTCTCTCTACATTTTTATATTTCTCTGGTGTTTTCAGCACAGTTTGGTTGGAAGACTGTTTTGAAATTTGCCCTGTAGCCCATAACTCTACATTTTAATTGAATTAAATCACTTAATAGAAGGAACTGTTTCCGTAGATGGGACTGCTCTTTCTCTATTTGTTTAAGAGTTAAGCATATCCCAAGCTATTTTTAAATACACTTTCTAAGAAATTTTATCTACATATATACACTTTAATAAACTATGAATATTCAGTGCCTTTCCAACACATTTCTTGTAGCACTATTTATCTGCTCACTATCATAATTAAGCTAAAATTCTCTGGATTTTTTTTGTTTGTTTCAGGCATTATGCTTCAATGTGAGGAGCCTTCCGAAGTGATTTACAGATTAGTAGAAAAGATAAACATAGAACATATATGGATACAAATATATATGGATGGAAAACATATGTGTAATACAAAGTAAGGTATAAAAAGATTATCACAATCTTGTCATCAATAATCAAATATTTTAAATTTACCTTTGTAACTAGTGTGTCTTACTATTTGAGGAGAACTGTAACAGGTATACATTAGAAAGTTAATTTTTTTTTTATTTCAGAAGGTGTATCAGCATCCACTGGGAAAATTGTTGGCCTTTGTAGTAGATAAATCATTTTAATCAAGCTAACCCTCTGAACTTTACTGTATTCATTCATCCAATACAATTTCCCAATGTGTTATGTTTTAGAGCTTGAATTGAGACAACTCAGGCTTATGAACCATTCAGTTCCAATTGAAATCAGTGTGCTTTATGGTACACTGAACTTCCATGATTTGGAAACGTATTATTTTAATAATACAAGTTTTTTAACTAAAAAATTCTTAAGGTAAAACTTAACAAAATTAAAAAAGCCATAGTATAATAATTTTATGTTTGTTATTATAAATGGAATTTCATTTTAATAAGGTTTAAAAATGTCTACTTTGAATATTTTTACATTTTAAGAGGAAAATAAAGCCAAATGTTAATTTAAGTGTAAAATTGTGTTGTGTACTTACGCTTTTATGATTTAGTTCTTTACACTATATTTTTAGTAATGTAATATTTTTAGTCATTGAATTAGAATTTTTGGGATTATATTTTAGGGATTTATTATTCAGATAAATGCTGTGGTTAGATTTATGTCAGTTTTTAATGCTTTTTCTTGTTATTCCCTGAAATGGAATTTCTATATTTTCTAATGACAGTATTTGAAGTATAGAAATAACTATGATGTTGGTAATGGAAACATATACTAATCTCAATTATGTAATAATGTAATATCAAAATTTCTTATTGACTTTAACAATGACAATTACTAAATTACTATTATTAGCATAGGTGTACTCATCAATATCTCTGCTTACAAAATACTTACAGAATTTCTAAAAGTATAATCAGAATATGGTATACAATTTAAATAGTTACATGACTTATACATGTGAATGAACTTCTAAGCAGCATATATATATGTATATGTTTGTATGTGTGTTTGTGCTCTGATATACATGTTTATGATACATGTCTATAATCATATATATAAATTCTCTAAAAATCACAAAATTTAAGAAAATAACATCAATAACTAATAACCATTCAAAACAAAATACTATAGGCATACTTGATGTTTTTTGTCTAGCTATAAATTGATATATATCTCAATTATGTATATTTCCTTATATATTTTACATGCTACTAATATAGCATCACTTAACTCATATATTACTAGTGAAATAACTCAAACATATACAGTTAAGATTAGATATGTCTTAATCTAAAAGTATATATCAAACTTTTTATCTTTTCATGTTTATTGTGTAAACTATACAATTTTATATTGATAGTAAGTCTATTCATATGGTGCTATAAATTATTCTTAAACTTATCACAGGGTCTGATAAACAATAGATATCAAATATATATTTTTGTATACATGGATATATATGTTATAAGCAAATATTTTTATTTACAAAGAGTAAATAGGACACTTAATAACCACTTAGAATCTCTGTTTACCAGATGCAAATGCTCCTAACTGTGGATTTGAGGATCAAATTCTATTCTGTAAATCTTAAATTGTTATAAGATATATCCTACTATCACTTACTAGTTATTTCTAGCCCCTATACTATTCCTTCTCTGACAACAGTCACACAAATTACCTTTTAAACTCATGGTAGGAAAGCTTTCATCGTTCCTCCATTTTTATTAGTACCTCACTGCTAGGAATTTCAGGATTAAACAATGTTAGAATAAAGAGCCTGTTGTCAATAAAATTTTGTGATAACATATAACACCATCTTTCAATGAATTACTAAGATTTAATACACTTAATTTTGTTCCAGGTACACATAAAGCCCATAGATACATGACTACTTAAAACTAAATGACACTTTACAAAATTGATCAGTATATTTTAAAATAAAATCATTTTCAAATCCCTTACCATATTCTACAACCAATTGTTTGTTCTAGAGCTTAGCACTGTTAAGAGTGTAGCTACAAACCTTTCAAGTTATTTATATATATATGCTTATGTACGTATACCAAAGTTTTTTTTTTAATTGACACAAACAGAATTGTTCTGCATCATTTTAAAAGATTTACGATGTTTTCATTATTAGAAGTTTAAATATATGTTATTTTTACCTGATACCTAACACTTCATAGTAATAGTACATTATACTATATCATGAGAACAATTTTTAACATTTCATCATACAAATATTTCTGGAATTAATGTATTTTGATATAATGCTTTGTGCATTTGTACTGATATTTCCTTAGGGCAAACATATAGAAGGGTAAATTTCTAAGAAGATAAGAAGAGAAAGGTGCTTTGGTTTGAAACAAAACAAAACAAAACAAAACAAAACACAACAAAAAAACAACCTGAACTCCAACTGACTTTTACAATGAAAAAGATTTATCAAATCATATTACATATTCCAGAGTGATTGAACATTTTGTAACTGGTTCACCATCAAGTACACAGATTCTTTTCCCCTTCCCTTTGTCTCATACAGAGTTTACATCATCAGAACATTCCTTCTTGATTGTAAGGAGGTTGTGAGCAGCAACTTGGACTGTATACTCCAGGATGCGTAACAAGGTCATGGCAGTTAACTGTTTGGCTATTTTTTTTTTCTCAGTTTTAGCAGTTTGCCATTTTATTAGGCATGATCTATCCAGTAGCTTGACAGTCATATCCTAAAAATATATTCTTCAAAGTGTAAATCCCACATGAAGTTTATAGTTTGTATAAGATATATTTTAGAAGAAAAGATATAATACCTATAAAAAACGACTTTGAATACTATACAATTGGTATCATCTATGGTAGAGATGAACAATCTTCTCTGGGGACATAGAAATGTACTTAGTAAATTCAGAGACCTTACTTCGTCAAGAAGTCTTAGGATATGATGTACTTCCGAATACATAAATTATATCTTTTATTTTAGATTATTTGTTTATGTTTGTTACTATTTTCTCATATATAAAAAAGAGGTAGTATTCATTTAGGAAAATTACATTATAGATAGTAATTCAGATTTTCTTTTAATACTATGGCAGGTTGTACTTTTCCTAAACGGTCCAAAGAAATAGTATTAGGGAGTTTTACATTTGACAGGAGCCTTATAAACATTTAGTATCCAAACTTGAAGCAATAAAAAAAACCTATTTGTATAAATAGTAAACAAAATCAGCATCTGGTTATTTATTTAACAAATGGTATTTTAGGTTATAAAATATTCAAATATCTCAATACTTTTTCTTTAATATCTATTGGCATTTGAGGGTTAAATGTTTTAAGTTTTAAAATGTTACAAGTAAAAGCAAAATAATATTAAAAGTAGTGATTTTACAAATTATATAATAAATTTTTTAAATCTCTTTTAAATGCAAATGAATCTACATTTTGTGATTACACGTTTTAAACATGATGCGTTTTTGATACTTTGTTAAATAAAAAAGAATATGTTAGTTTTAAATAATCAAAAATTCCAATAACATCAGAAATAAAGTGATGATGTCACTAATAGCCAACAGTTTGTCATTGTACTATTAAGCTATGAAAGCCCCAGATATGTCCAATACAAAGTAAAATTATTTCCAATTAAAATAATTATAAATATCAACTCATAGAGACTTTGCAGTGGTAGATATCTTCAAAACCACCAATGACTTGGTACGACTAAATGAGTGTACGCAGTACTCTGTAAAATAAGAATTTTTCCTCAAGTCTCCACTTTTGCTTATATGATCTGACAATATTTTGGCTTATATGAATACCACCTACAACCAGATTTCTATTGACAAATTATAAAAGGCAGAGGACTATTTTGAAACAAAGATTAGGAAAACAAACAAAATTGTCTGTGTATAGACAATAATGCTCTTACTGACAAGTAGAAAATGAATATCCTGTTTGAAAGCTATGCTAGTCAGTTACTTTATCTGAAAAAAATCGTAGGACACAGAAAGTTCAGGATATGTAAGAATATCATTTTTTTTTCTACTCCATTTAGAGTATTCTCCAAATGTGAGATCAGTCTGTTGTGGTTTAGTGAAAAATAATCTGGGAGAATGTCCATATGCAGACATTATTTGAAAACGTGCACATTTCTTCAAAAGAAGGTAAATTTTAGAACTTTCAAATGATTCATTTTTACACTAAGTTCAAGAACAAAACCTGCTTTTAGATGTATATATATGAATGAGAATAAAGTGAGCTTGCTTTTATTTTATGGCCAATACTTCCCAGGACCATAAAGGTTGCTTAATGGGATTTCCTAATTGCTTGCTGTATCTTTGAATTACTTGATTATCACTTTCACATGTATTAGAATCTTTAATATTTTCTGGATGTCTTCTCTCTAATTATGCTAAAAATGAAGATGAAATATTATAACGTTGACTAGAAAAAAAGACTATTGTGTTATTTTCATGAGAGATATTGCAAAGTCTTTCAAAAAGACTGGCTAAGTATACAATAAATAATGAGCTCTTATACCAGGTGGATATGAATTGTTTTGAAGGCATTGAGCTGCCGCATCATCTTCATTTTCATACATTAAAGCCAGGCATATTGCAAGCAATTAATCATGTACTCGTTTATTGTTTCAGATTAAATGCATTTTACACACTTTTTTGTTTAGAATTTAATTTAAATACAAATCATTCCTATGTAAAGCAGTCATTAATTTACTAGGTTTATAAAAAGGAAGACACAACAGAGAGACAAAAGAAATGGCTTACTGTTGAAAAGGGAATGACAGATTAAATGTATAGTTATTTTTGATGAAAAAACAGAACATTCCTGTTAATTTTATCTAAAACTGTGAATAGTATTGACTAAAATTGCATTACTCTTTTATAGATCAGATCATAGAAAATACCCAAATAGACTTATTCATTCAGTGTCAAATTCATCTACTGAGGAGGCTGAGGCAAAATAATTGCTTGAACCTGGAAGGCGGAGGTTGCAATGAGCCAAGAACTCACCACTGCACTCCAGCTTGGCGATAGAAAAAGACTCAAAAAAAAAAAAAAAAAAAAAAGAAAGAAAGAAAGAAAATGACCATGTGAATGAATATGTAGTTATGCTTTCAATTTTTAAGGATAATTTATTATTAAGATCTATATAGTAAAAGAAAATATTTTTAAAATCTCACCAGTAATTTAAGCAAATATTTAGATATCATAATTGACTGTTAATTTCTAATAAAACTTCTAAAATGAAGATTATTTAAGCATTATCATTAGCCTGGCCAATTTTAGACAATTGATTTTTAGGGGCTTTTAAGACACATTTTAAAAATATAGCTTAATTTTGAAACTGGAAAAAGTATATGACATTTCGACCATCCTATCCTTTAAAAATGTTCTTTCATATAAAGTAGTTTTATAAATAGCTTGTTATGGAATAGCATAAGGTTAATCTGATTATATAAATTTATTACATGTTGAATGGATAAAGAAGTAATGCTTTTCTCCAAAGAAGGCACATATTATGGATTAAAATTTGAGTGTAAATTAAATCTTCATATTTTAGTAAATCAGTAAACCTACAAAATGAATCCAGATTTCATTTAGTTAGCATGAGTGTTTTAATAATTATGAATTTTTAGGACATTTTACGGTATTAATTGGCATGTATATATGTAACTGAGGTTTGACTGCTTTTAAAATATTATTTTATTGGGTTGATGTGGAATATTCATTCAATACCACCTAATACTGTCCTGATACTTTTGAAAATATTGCCATTGTTTGTCTGTTCTATTTGTCCATAACTTTGCAGGGTTTAAATTTAAAAGGATATATTTTTCTCTGTCAATAATAACTTTTAATTGGTTTGATTGCTCTAAGGATGTATTAACCACTGTCTCCTGGAGAGCAAGGCAGGTTGGGAGGAATTTGCATGTCTTGACTCCTACAAGAATTTAAGGACAAGGACAGACTGAAAAGCCAATCCTGTTTCATGGAGCTGCCAAAGCAGACCAGTATTGGAGATTTTCTTGCCTTCCTAATGTTTGCAGTTCTTCTTGTACACTTGATTCATCAATCTGTTTGAATTGTGGTTCTTAAATAGATAAAGCATTATTTCTCAAGTTATTATTTTTGTCACTAAATATTAAATGTTTCATTCCTGAAGTATTTTAATAAAGCAGCTTTACATAATTCTATCAATTGTTATCATTCAAGTCAGTTTCAAATCAGTAGTTTTTAAAAAGTTCTTTGGCTAGAAAATTTCTAAATCCTAGGTTCTAATAAACAAATACAATATTACTTTGTATTTTGTTTGGTTTTAACATTGTCAGTGGAATATAGAGCTTTGAAATGCCAACATATACTAATATTAAGCTTATTAGTGATTAATAAGAATTATATTTGGATGATGTAGATGTTTACCATAGACTAGTGATAAAGGTTAAACTATAAAAATTGTTCTTGCCATTTGACATTTTTACTGGTTCCAATTGATCAATTTGATTCTCTATATTGATTAAAGTAATTAATTGACAGACTGGCATTTTATTCTCATCATTTCTCTTTAATTTTATATGTAATTTCTGTTGAGGTAAACTTAAATACATCAAGTCAGAGAAATAAGAAAGGAAGAAGAATAAGGAAAAATAAGAAATTGAAAAAAATAAGAGTGAAATTGACAGCTTTCTTAAGTTTTATTTTTCTTTATTCTGGGTTTAAGCATAGTTTATTAAATTCCATTGAAGCCTGAACATGCACTCAACATTGAAACTGAAGTCTTGCTTTTAATGGGAACAATAGAAATTTCAATTATATAGTACTTTCATACATATCTCTGACATCTTGTCTGAAATTGCTTCAAAAAATAAAAATAACATGTTATACATAATAATTATCTGATGACTCAATTAAATGTGATGATAAATCTCAGCTCTTACAGTGCAATTAAAGTTTCTATTTTATAGAATAAAGAAAAGAATTCATTTTCAGTTTGTAAATTAGCAAAAAAGTGTCCAAAATTCAGAAGTCATCACAGATACAGATACCACTTAATTCAGTGTACTAAGGAAATGAAGACTCTCTAAAAAATAACTGTGGTAAAATATCCTCCTACAACTCTAGAATTCATGAACAGTGTTTTAGAGACTATTTCCTCTTTGAGAATAACACTGCAATAATTAAAATTACAAAAATTAACCTTTGATGCAGGGCCATATCACTTGATTTGAGACTGAAATGAAACAATGTATAACTGAATACGTTTGTGTGTATACCCATAATTAATTATTTTTACCACTGGAAGATAAAATATAAGATGCTATGTTTTTAAGGATGGTGCTTCAAAGAAAATATTAAATTCTAATTAGACAAACAATGTAATTCAGACATTTTCTTCTCTCAATATTCTTATATAGACCCTTGATTATTTTTAAACTTTATTTTGAAAAATGTAGTCACCATGTTTATAGAGAACAATATAGCCTTGAATTTCTCTAATGTGCTTTGTTAGACTATCAATTTTAAAACTTTTAAAAGCATTTTTGTTTTAATTTTACAAATTTTAAACCTAAATTATTTTTAAATAAGTGTTATTTTAGGAATATCTCAACTTTTCAAAATGATTTTATCTACTTAACTTCAATTTCTATTAATTATTTCTTCCTAAAGTTTTGTTTTTCTTCTTAGACCTTAAGTTTTGAAGATGATATGGGAGGAACTATAAGATATAAAATCATTCCAGCACCAAATTTCTTTAACTGTCAGAACAGAGTCATACGTTTATGATCCTGTATATTAAGGTCTTTTATTTAACTCTTAAAATATAAAAGAACTCTTCAAATATATTAAAAATATTACTAAGCATCTATTGTCTGAGAAGGTGGAAATTATCGATAAAGTTTCTGGTTAAGACAATTAAGATTGACAAAAGCCTTGAGAATGTTTGAAAACTGGACTGTTTAGGACACTGCCAATAACAGGACAGCTTACATTTTAAGAAGGAAATGATTTTCTTTTTGAGACAGTCTTGCTGTGTTGGGCAGTCTGGAGTGCAGTGGTAAGATGATGTCTCACTGAAGCATCCGCACCACAGACTCAAGAGATCCTTCCACGTCCGCCTCTACTGCCCACCCCCACTATGCTCCAAATACCCCAACCTCCCCACTCCCTACCCAGTAGGCGAGACTGCTGGTATGCACAATCATGCCCAGCAAATTTTTAGTTTTTCCTTTTAGAGACAAGGTCTCATTATGGTGCCCAGGCTGGTCTGAAATTCCTCCACTTAAGCAATCTTCCTACCTCAGCCTCTCAAAATGCTGGGATTGCAGGCATGAGCCACTGCTTCCTGGCAAGGAGGTTTTTAATAAATATCTCTAGAAAATAGTAAACATTTCTATACAAGTAATGGGATTTTAAACAACATTAAAAGAAAAAACAACCAAGTGATAGAAATTATTTAATCATACAGAGCAGAAAAAGCATTAGTAGGTAGAATGTATAGAGTGTTCTTGATATCAATAAGAAAATTTTTTTTTAATGCCACTGGAAAATTTGCGGAAGACATGGATAGGAAACTCGTAGAAGAGGAAATGAGGATGTCTTGCAGATACATTACTATATTACATGCATCTGACTAGCAGAAAGCTTAAATGCCAACAGGATTAGTGAGACTAAGGTAATAGTAACATATGCCTCTAGTGGAAGTATGAACTGATACAATACTTTAAAAAATAATTTGATGATGCCATTACATTTCAAAATATATATGCCCCAAATGAATGGGGAGGCATAGCTAATAACTGGCTACAGAATGACTTTTAGCACTGAATCTCATCCAACTTTTCTATTTTTCTCAACACATGGTGATTGTACTTCTCTACCCTCCTTGTATTTAGGTTGAGGCATGTGACTTTCTGGCCAAGGGCTTGCGAATAGAAATGTCATTTGTTATTTCAATCCAAGGGATTTAATAGCCTATAAATGAAAACCCAGTGTTCTCTTTCCTTGTTCTGTACACAAAAGAAGCTGCATGTTCCAGCTCAAGCATTCAGCTATGGAAACATCATGAATCACGAGTGGCTATGTTGACTCTAGTGTCCTTGGAAATTTTCTGAAAACATATTAGACTTAGCATAATTGTATGCTCTTTTAAGACACTGAAGGCCAGGCACATTGGCTCACAGCTGTAATCCAGAGCTTTTGGAGGGCTACGCAGGCAGATGGCTTAAGGTGAGGAATTTGAGACCAGCCTGATCAACATGATGAAACCCATCTCTGTTAAAATTACCAAAATTAGCCGGGTGTGGTGATGCATGCCCATAGTTCCAGCTACTCAGGAGGCTGAGGCATGAGAATTACTTGAGCCTGGGAGGCGGAGGTTGCAGTGAGCTGAGATTTCAGTGCTGCACTCTAATCTGGGCACCGAGTAAGACTGTGTCTCGAAAAATAGAAAAAGCAAAAAAAGACACTTTTGGAGTGTCTTTTGAGATTTGGAGTTTGTCAGTGTAGCATAATAAAACAATTCTGAGATGTAGACCAATGGATTCCATTAAAGAACAGAGGCCTCAGAAGTATCCACACATCTACAACCGTCTGATCATTGACAAACTTGACAAAATCAAGCAAAGGGAAAATGATTCCCTATTTAATAAAAGGTGTTGGGAAAACTGGCTAGTCATATGCAGAAAGCTGAAACTGGATTCCTATCTTACACCTTACACAAAAATTAATTCCAGACGGATTAAAGATTTAAACATAAGACCTAGCACCATAAAAATCCTAGAAGAAAACCTAGGCAAAACCATTCAGGACATAGGCATAGGCAAGGACTTCATGACTAAAACACCAAAAGCAATGGCAACAAAAGCCAAAATAGACTAATGGGATCTAATTCAACTTAAGAGCTTCTGAACAGAAAAGGAAACTATCATTAGACTGAACCAGCAACCAACAGAATGGGAAAAAATTTTGCAATCTACCCAATGACAAAGGGCTAATATCCAGAATCTACAAAGAACTTGAACAAATTTACTAGAAAAAAGCTAACAATGACATCAAAAAGTGGGTAAAGGATGTGAACAGACACTTTCAAAAGAAGACACTTATGCAGCCAACAAGCATATGAAAGAAAGCTCATCATTACTGGTCATTAGAGAAATGCAAATCAAAACCACATTGAGATACCGTCTAATACCAGTTAGAATGGCGATCATTAAAAAAATCTGAAGACAGCAGATGCTGGAAAGGATGTGGAGAAATAGAAACACTTTTACACTGTTGGTGGGAGTGTAAATTAATTATGCCATTGAGAAAGATGGTGTGGTGATTCCTCAAGGACCTAAAATAGAAATTCCATTTGACCCAGCAATCCAATTACTGGGTATATATGAAAAGGATTTTAAATCATTCTATAATAAAGACATATGAATACTTATTTTCATTGCAGCACTCTTTACAACAACAAAGACTTGGAACCAACCTAAATGCCCATCAAAGTTAGACTGGATAAGGAAAATGTGGCACATATACACCATGGACTACTATGCAGCCATAAAAAATGATGAATGCATGTTCTTTGCAGGGACATGGATGAAGCTGGAAATCCTCATTATTAGCGGACAGGAACAGAAAACAAAACATTGCATGTTCTCGCTACTAAGTGAGTGTTGAACAATGAGAAAATACGGACATAGGGAGATGAACATCACACACTGGGACTGTTGGGGGTGGGGGAGCTAAGGGAGGGATATCAGGGGGTGGGGAGGATTGAGAAGGTATAAGGTTAGGAGAAATACCTAATGTAGATGACGAAGGGATGGATGCAGCAAACCACTAAGGCACGTGTATACCTATGTAACAAACCTGCTTGTTCTGTACATGTACCTTAAGACTTAAAGTATATACAAAAATAAATGATTCTGAGTAATACAGTGATACTTCTTGACAAGCTATTTTAAATGTGTAAAAGCAAAACACACATTGTAACCTTTACAATGTCAAATGAATCACATAATGAAAAACTATGCAGCAATTATCCAGTAATCTATTTTTCCAGGCATGAACACAGTACTTTATTAATAATCTCTACTCACAGTAATAAAAAATTGAAAGCATTTTTTCTTTCCATAGACTTTATACATGCACCACTAAGTATCCATCCCTCTCCACTTGATGACATTATGAGCATACTCCATGGCTGTTCAGTTATTCTTAGCTATGAAACTGGTTTCTTTTTAGCAGTTCAGTTCAACCCAATGAAAACCTCAAACAAACATACAATTTGAACCTCACACCTTATCTTCAGGCTTGCCTGAATAGTGAACTGAGGTCAAACAAGTCTAGGCTTCTGTTCTCTGAAGAATGTTTCTCAAGGCTACACTGTAAAATATCCCTCCTAAGCATGGCTTCAGAGTTGATATTTACCTCTTGAACATTCGTATGAAGTATCAGATAGTTCCTTTCCTATTGGCCATTGTGTTGTCAATATTTGTGAAATATTTTTAAATGTACCCTATCACTTAAGAAGTTCAAGCCCAAGTACCTTTTCTACAACTACTTATTTAAAAAATGAATTATCCTTATCATGTTCAATGTTGGATATGCAGAGTGCTTACCTACAACATACTACATGTTACATATTCCGTACTTACCCTTATAAGCTGCTCGAGACACACACCCAATTTCAGGTATATTACTTTAGGACAAAGGAATATCTAGGTCAACACAAGTAACTTTCACTGAGCTGAAAGCTAGTCCACTGAAATCGTGTTTACCTATTAAATAACATAAAGTTTATATACCTTTGCAGAGGGATAATTACATATTTAACTTAAAAAAACTAATACATATAGAGACATGTTATATGGCAGCAAATTATTTCTAATATTTATCAGACATATGTTTTTAAATGACTTTAAAATTATGTTCTTATTAAAGTGTATGTCACACTTATAAAAACTATAAATTAAAATTAAGAAGGTACATTATTAATATTGAGATGCAATTCTGATTATGAGGAGGTGATGAGGAGGACTAATAATTCAATTATAACTCATACAGACTAAATATTCAACTCATATTTTTTGAAAAATATCTAATATATCTCCTCAACTCTGAATAGTTGTGGTACCTAACTTTCTGCTACTTCTTTCATTTACTGCCACTCTGAAAAAATATCCTCACATGTCAAGTTCCTTTAGAAGGAGCTTGTGTCATTGCTTTGTTTTTTATTTATTTATTTATTTATTTATTTATTTATTTATTTTGTGTGTGTGTGTGTGTGTGTGTGTGTGTGTGTGTGTCTATGTGTGTGTTTTGTTTGTTTTTTGAGACAAGAGTTTGCTCATGTTACCCAGGCTGAAATGCAGTAGCATAATCACACTTACTGCAGCCTCAACCTCCTAACCTCAAGCTATCCTCCTGCCTCAGCCTCCCAAAAAGCTGACACTACAAGAACACCCCACCATGCCTGGCAAATTTTTGTTGTTGTTGTTTGTTTGTTTGTTTGGTAGAGACAAGATCTCCGTATGTTGCCCATGCTGGTTTAAATTCCCAGTTGAAGTGATCTTCCTGCCTTGGTCTCCCAAAGTGCTGGGATTACAGGGGTGAGCCATCATGCCTGAAGGGAACTTACTTTTTGTGCATTGTAGAACTTAGAAGACTCACCTTTTTCAAAACACAATTTAAAATTTGGAGGAAGAGTGTCACATCCTCATTTATCAATGTAGAACACAAGGTCTCTCGTAAGTTTACATGATCAATCTTTCCTGAATTTTTATGATTGAGGTATATTGGCCTGTTTAGTTTAGTATAGAAATGCTTTGCGGATATTTCCACATTTTATTGGGTTTGATCTGATACATAGCCATAACATGGTGAGTTACACAATATTTTTAATAAAAACAGTTAAGTTTATTCAAGGTAAGTTCTTCATCTCATATAAGTAAAAACATAAAGTAAAAAAAGAATAAAATCTATATCTATGTACATTTTAGGAAAATATTGACATTTTCCTTGCAATATTTTTGTGACAATTCTGTCCTTTTATATTTCCATCTAAGCTTGTTCCCCATCAGTGTTCCTTTAACAGATTATAATGCCAAAGCCTCCTATTGAAACAAAATTTTGAGATAATTACTCCATACCATTAGATATCATGAAATATTTAGAAAAATATACTCTTATTTTTAGCAGAAACTCATTATTGTATAAATTTAAGGTGTACAATATGATGTGTTCAGATATATATGTACATGTGTTTATGTGTATGTGTGTATCTATAGACGCATATATACACATATATACACACACATAGATATACACACACACATATGTATCTAGACACACACACACACATACACATACACATTCCATAACTACTTATTTTTTATGTGTGTGGTTAATTTACTTACAATTTACTCAAATTTTTCAGTGTACAATACAATATTATTAACTATCATCTTGCTGTGCATTGGATTGCTACACTTACTTATTCTGCAACTACAAGATTGTACCGTTTGAATCTTAAAAAGTTGAATAGACAGAAATCAGCAACACTTTTTCTCTTTTCCTTCAAATGTACAGTTTCTCTAAATCTCTTTGACATCAGTCTGCTTCTTTCCATTAGGTCATTAAAGTTGTGTAGTACAGGGTATCTGTTCTATGTTGTTAAATTATCCCACATTTCATCATCTCCGGTAATCACTTTCTAAACTACTCCAGGCAATTTTTAAAAATATTTTATTTATCATCTCTGCTGGGTGATTGATTGATAAAGTCTACCTATCTAACTACCTACTTATCTATTGCTCTACACTAAACAAAAATCTTCATTTTTTAGGGACATGCTATATGTCTTATTTATCTTATTCATCATAGGGTAAAGAACATCAAATGTTTATTCACAAAAACATTTACAAATAGACAAACTTATAGCAAGATTAGTTGACTGAGAGGTAGAAAGACACATTAACAACAATGTGAGTAAAAAGAAGGACATAAGATCATAAAAAGCCTCTAAGCATATAGGTGAATACTAGACACATATGAGACTAACATTGGTTAAGTAAGAAATACAAAATATCATAAACATACTGGAAAACATAGATGAAGAATTGTGAATTTTAGAAGAAAACAATCAGAGTGGAAGAGGAAAATCAACTGATATTAAGAATACTGAAGACAATAAATCACCATTTTAAAAAGTCTTTCCCCTAAGAAATATTGGTCCAAATAATATTGCAGGTAAGTTTATCAAACTTGAATATGCAAATAAGTCATATTTTTACAAATTATTTTAGAAACTAGAAAAGGAAAAAAAGCTATTCAACTTAGTTCATGCTATTAAAATCTTAAAAGCAACATAACACAGGACATTATAAAAATATATACATCAATTTCACTTAAAAAAAAAGACACAACTCCAGAGATAAAGTATTAACAAATAAATTCACCTCTATAGTA
This sequence comes from Cebus imitator, assembly GCF_001604975.1. Lineage (NCBI taxonomy): Eukaryota > Metazoa > Chordata > Mammalia > Primates > Cebidae > Cebus > Cebus imitator. The sequence goes on from NW_016107797.1 coordinate 774,032, forward strand.
AGATGTTGACATAATAACCAAGAAGAACTTAATTCAGGTAAGCAAAGACAACTCAGTTTTGAAAACTCTATCTGTATTAATCTACTTAAGGAAAATAAATAAAACATATGTTTATTTAAATGGTTGTAGAAAAAAATCAATACAATTCAAATATTAGTGCATGGTAATATAACTCAGAAAATTAACGAAGGTCAGTGAATTCCTTTATCCTTAGCCAACAATGTCATCAGTGTTCCTTCTTCATCTCCAGTTTCCAATTACTATATATTATTAGGCCAGATTGTGGACTTTACATTCATTCTGTTTTACAATCTATGTATCTATTCTAGGACCTAACTATATATAAACAATTTATAAATTGAAAAGTATAGAGAAATGGATTTCTTTCTTACAATTTATGGCTAAATAAATTGCTAATGAATAAGGAAGCTTAGTGAAGTTAAAAACTGAAAAACAATTTGATGGTTTTGTGTGTGTGTGTGTGTGTGTGTGTGTGTGTGTGTGTTTTGAGTTGGAATTTGGTCTTGTTGTCCAGGCTGGAGTGTAATGGTGTGATCTTGGCTCACCACAACCTCCTACTCCAAGGTTCAAGCGATTCTCCTACCTCGGCCTCCTGAGTAGCTGGGATTAAAGACATGTGCTGCCATGCCCAGGTAGGTCAGTATTCTTTTATACAAAAAAGTCACAGAATTTATAAAATAAAATAGTAATTATTACACTAAATTATAGAACATACTATGACAAAGGAAACATAAATTCTATTTTCAAAGAAAAGATACAAAATAAATGGAGATATTTTCACCATATAATATAGAGCAATAAAACTAACAGCATATAAGAAGAAATTACTAAAAACTAGAAAGAAGCAAACAATTTTCAAAGGTAATACATATGCAATTCAGAGAAGAGGAAACTGAAACCTCTTCTCAAAGAATGTTAACCTCTAATTATCAAAGAAATTCCAATTAAAACAAAAATTATTTTACACATTTAGATTGGTTAAAATCTAAAATTTATATTCTAAGTACAACAATGTGTTAGGAGAAGAAAAATTTATATATAACTCTCTTAAATATTAATGGGTGCAATCTCTTAGTGGAGATATGTGGCATTTTCCAGTAAAGTTGATGGTGTATGACATATGTCTAATGAGTTCTATTATAGAGATGCACAAGTAGTATCAATTATTAATTCAATATGAAGTATCGATTAAGTGCATGAATTCCTGAGTGAGAATGTCTGTAAATGAATCCTGATGCCATAAATAATCAATTCTGTGACCTTCAGGAAGCTTTGTAAACATTCTAACTGTTCAAGTTTCCTCATCTTTAAAATGTGTCTCTGTGAGTGGAAAAATTGCATGCTAGTGTGCATGCACACGTGTATGTGTATGCATATATAGTTGTATAGGTGTAAGTACATACACACATATGCAAACATATATTTCCTGGTTATATGGGTTATATGGCTGATTCATAATGGCAGTTGTTTTTGGAGAAGTACACGGGCAATGGAACTAGAAAAGAAACGTGTAGGAGATTTCAACTTATTTTGTAGTTTAAGAAATGAAAAACACGGGAAGAAAATTTAGTATTTACATTGTGTTACTGTGTAGCCTGTAGACAGTAGTGAGGGAGTGTGTTCTCTTTCCAGGTCCACAAGGGGGCCATAATTTTAAGGGCAAGAACTTCCCAGCACCATGCCCCCCTCCCATCTCTCCTCATCCGGGAGATTTAAGGGTCTCTGTTTTAATTTTTGAAGGCGAGGAAGGAATCAAAAGTCAATTACTCCAGTGGAAATTCTAAGGAACTCTTTTTCATTGCCCTGGGGTCTTAAGAGAAGGTGGGGGTTCCTCTCAGGTTAAAAGTCCTCTTCTTCCACAGCCCTTCGGACTCCATGTTTGGATCCCCTTCCAGGAACACTCCCTTGGTGGAAGCCATCTTTCTCCCTCCTGGATTTCCCCTCTTGGGTCTCCTTCCACACTCTCTCATGGATGCCTGTCTTCCCATCCTAAACTCCATCTCTCTCTATTCCCTTCCACCCAATGTGGAAGCTGTGTTCCTCTCCTGGATTCCATCTTTCTGAATTCTCTCACTCAGTGTGAGAGTTAGCTGTTTCTTTCTCTCTCCTTCTCCTGTTTCTCTCTCTCTTTAAAAAAGTCAGTTTCTACAAACACTTTTGAGTCTGACATTTACTGCTCACTGTGCAGTGGTCCCCTCTCTCATTCTTGAGAGGACAGGAGACCAAGAACCTGGAGAAACATCCTCTCAGAGGATCTGAGGGCATCCTGAACCCCTGAACCCAAAAATTACAGTAGTCTGAAGAAAGACATGCTCATTATATGGTTTTTAAGAATTTGTGTACATTCTTAGTTATCACAAGAATATATAAATACCGAAAAAAAAGAAGAATGGTAATTGGGAAAGTGGAGACAGCAATATAGACAATTGGTTTGAATAGCATCACCTTATTAAAGATGACAAAATATTTGAATGCCACTGAGAACAATTCAATTGAGAAAGGAATGGATTATGTAAATAGTAAGAAGATGTAGTGTCACGAACAAGCTCTTGTGTTAGGTTTTTGTGACTGAACATCTGGTTCCATGGGAGTTGCCACGAGGTGCAGGCATAAAAGACACAACTCCAAACCCTACAATTAGGGGAGCAATGTACATTTTTAAAATAGTAATGAAAGGCAATGCAGGTCTCTTGAATCTTCTTTTCTTCTGAAAAATATAGAGGCTTTTTACTTCATTACTTAGTTTTGTCATAAATAACTGTTCAATTGATAGCAGCATCTCGTGTGTGTGCATGTATACAATAAAAAAAGAACAAATTACTTCTAACGTCAAGTGAATGAAAAATTATGGGAAGTCTTTAATTATGTCATCATGTTCTGAATACTTATTCAAAGGGTCACTTTGTGACTATATGCAATTTGGAGTCCCTAGGAGGAAACATACTTGCTAACCTCTATAAAAAAAAAGCTTAGTACCTGTGTTAGAAACAGTCCCGTCCTTTGTAGTAAACCTCAATCATTTGCTGCACTTTACCTTAATACCTTGTTTTGCAGATTTGATATCAAAGACTCAATAAATTACATTTTGCTGGCTTATTTTTATTATCTCTTTAGTTCAATTCACATTTTAGTCACAACAGCTTAACATTTTTCTGTGCACAAATTCCATTCTAATATTAGTTTAGGTATTTAAAAGCCATGAGTCAAAAATGTTAAAAAAATTAACAATCTGGTGGATAAAATGATCTCTGATATAGTACAATATTTATACATATAAACATTTATCATATTTATATATGCATGGATACATACACACATATATACCCAACTGTTCCAAAAATGTGTTGAATTCCTCATTCTTCCATCATAAAAGTCACCCTATACAAAAGGATTAATTTTTAATTTCAGAATAAATGCAGTCAAACAAGAGCATATCTAAACAATAAGTCAGCCAAAAGAGCCCTTTCACTACATGATAAATTAAGCATAGCTTCACCTAGATATACTAATTTTTAACCTTTCAACAACGAATGCAACACACCTTTTCAACTGTGTGCAACAGCCAAAATCAAGATTACCCCAAGGGAACTGATTACAAATTCAAATGCAAAATCATATTTCAGTATTTGTCCTTGCAACTTTGACCACTTAAGAGGAATATTATTTTTAAATGTCAGCAATATAAATATGTAAATAAAATATTCCATATTGTAGTTCATAAAACATCAAATGTAACAGTTTAAGAAAAAATGAGAAGCCATTCACATATGTGAATATTTCTACTTTGTTTTCTAGATTTTTCAGCCTATCTAATCAGTCTGTTTTACAAATTATTATTTCTCACATCTATCCTGTTTTGTGATATTAATTTAATTCATGTATAAGATAAAATATATTATATTTAGGTTTACTATTTAAATTAATATACAAGACTTAGAATATTAGTTTTTACCTATTCTCTGCAAGTGTGTATTTTAGAACATAGTTGGAAGAATTGCATGCAGTGTGTGCAGGGTACATATAAGTAATCAATAATAAGATTGTTTTATCCCATTTAATTAAATTATTGTGTACACATTAATTTGTTTTTTATTTGTATAAAATTTAAAGTCGTGCTTTTAAAATAAGTTTGGTTTTGTAAGTATACCTGTATAGAGATAGATGGACAGCATTAATCATTGTCTATAAACTTTTATTAAAATTTGTAATGTCCTAGTAGAGACACAGAGCAATCTTCATTTTTAAAATACTTTTTTCTTTTTCTTTTTCTTTTTTTTTTTTTGAGACGGAGTTTCGCTCTTGTTACCCAGGCTGGAGTGCAATGGCGCGATCTTGGCTCACCGCAACCTCCGCCTCCTGGGTTCAGGCAATTCTCCTGCCTCAGCCTCCTGAGTAGCTGGGATTACAGGCACGTGCCACCATGCCCAGCTAATTTTTTTTAGTAGAGACGGGGTTTCACCATGTTGACCAGGATGGTCTCGATCTCATGACCTCGTGATCCACCCGCCTCGGCCTCCCAAAGTGCTGGGATTACAGGCTTGAGCCACCGCGCCCGGCCTAAAATACTTTTTTCTTAAGGTTTAATTGTGCTAAGCAAAATTATATCATTTTACATGCAAAGATAAGTCTCTGAAAGGGTTCTCTGAATCCATAACATTCTGTTTGGTCATCCTACTCTTGCTTAGATTAACCAAATGGCATCCCACTTTAAGTTATCTTTCTGGAAACATACACAATGAGAACTAACAAGTTAATCTCATAAGAACTTGAAATGTATAAGTATAATTTAGTAAGTTATATTATTTATGTTCATTCAATACAGAATCAAAATTTTAGAGGCATAAATGCATTTTCATGTCTAGACTGGACTTTTTGATGATTGTCAATTATATTTCTAAGTAATTAAATTGGAAAACTATAATTTCACAACTAAATGTGATAGCCAAGCAAATATGCAAAATGCTTCAAGGCTTGGAGAGAAACAGAATTGGTGTTTTAATAAGCATGTGATTCCACTAAACCATCATTATGTGTTACTTTCATGGATTGTTTGTAACCATGCTTCTAGAAAATGTTTTAAATAAATTGGTAAAGAAATTGTTTTTGTAGCAACACATTATCAGGCATTAGTTGTGGTTTCCTTTACCGTTTAGAAAATAATTTCAGCATCATTATTTTATCTTGGTACAGATGATCAGCACGTGTAAACAATGTCTAGGAATATTTTGAGAGACGCCCAAGGCTGTCATTGACACAATATCGTGCCAAAAAATCTTTTTCCCTCTCTCCCTTTTTCTCCGTCTCTCCCCCTCCTCTTCCTTTTGTAGTTGTAGGTAAAGCACCATTCTCTCATTCTATATAATCAATTAATATGTCATAACACAATAATGCCTGTTTTGAAATACAGCACAAAACTGTTTGCAAGCATATATTTTCCTTATTTTGAACTAGATGTTACTTTTGGCTAAAGGCCAATTTTTTAACTGGGACAAATTTAATATTTTCTTTAAAATTGCTGAGCATGAAATAGCATTCTAAGCCACTATTGGCATTTCACTTGGACACCTACAAACAAGCTTTCTAGCATGACAAAATAGTTTTCTACATTGAAGATCACTTTGATCTTCCCCACAGACCTTTGCTATAATGTTGCATGGAATTATGAAAAGGACCTAAAAATGCCACATTCCTTTCATCAAATAATTGTATTATAAAAAGATACATAGTTCAAAAGAGATTTAGAAAATCATGTAGACTCACTTTTCTGAATGTTACGTGGTCACTTATATTTTTACCAGACAATATCTCCTTCAGACTTCTGAAAACACCTATCAATTTATGGAAACAGGAATGCAATATTGTATCAATTATGAGTTATATAGAATGAAATGATAATGGGCTCATAGGTATATTTAATGTACTTAATAGTTACTGTAGAGATATGCTAAAAAAAAAAAAAAAAAAAAAAGCAAATACTCTGTGTGAGCTCTTGCCATATCTCATTTCCCTTTGCAAAAGATGAACCTATCTTAACAAACTGCCTCTGATACTCAGAGACAATTTAGTATATTTAGTCAACATTTTAAAAAAATCATATTGTTGCTTCCTGCAGAAACACCTTTTTCTCCATTTTCTACCTAATTCACGATTCTTTGCATATCTTAGATTCATCTGGAAAGCGTTGCCCAGGTTTCCAAGACTGTGTTAAATTTCCATTCTACATGTTCCTGAAGCATTTTCTTTGCACTTAACAATATGCTTTGTAATTTCCTGTTTGCTTGCTTCTCCTAGCCATTATGGTTAATTTCTATTATGTTAGGTTATGTCTGACTTATGCCCTCAATGTTAACATTTAGTGCTTTCTCACTAAACATATGTTCAGTATATTAACAAATTATTAAAAGTATAGTTTTCCCTAAGCAATAAAATTTTTATGTGTCTTTTTATTTTGATGGATCCCTATTTCTACTGTAGACCTAGTTCCCTTTTTGTTCTGGCAAATGTTTAGTTCTATCCCTAAGTTTACAATATTACTAAAGCCCAATCCTACATAGTTGAGAGAATGATGGTGATATTCCTAAAAATATAAAAGCTGAAAGACATAAGGGTTGAGAAAAAATGTTAGAGAAAGCTGAAATGGTCTCACAAAGTTCGGATTGTGGCACTAGCAAAGTATTTGGAAAGCAATTTTTGGGAGGTAATAGAATTTGAAAGTCTGGAGCTTAGGAAAGACTCTAGAGTTGAAGATCTGAAATTAATCTGCATAGAGTTAATACGTAAGTTGATGATATGGTTGAGTAGATGACTAAGAGAAATGAGGACTATGAATCATAATCTGAAGTGATTTGCCACCCCAATATTTAAGGTTTCAAAACTAGAATAGGAGCAATGAAAGCAGAGAAGTTGTAAAATTAAGAGGAAAACTGGAAATACAAAAAATAAGAGAGGACGTGTGTGTGTGTGTGTGTGTGTGTGTGTGTGTGTGTGTAGTCTTTCAGAACAAAAGCAGAAGAAATGAAGAAATACCAGGATGATAGAGCATAAAAATACCTTTGGGATTTGATTATCAAGAGGATGGCAATGACATTATCACCAGAAAATTCTGTTTACAAAGCAGTAATTTATTTTGAAATTAAGATAATAAGCAAAGGCAATATAAAAACAAACAAAAATGTTAAAATTCTCAAGATTTATTCTCTAACTTCTAAATGTTTAAAATATATTGTGGGAAATAGGTATAATTGTGCTGAGGTTTTTTTGTTTGGTTTGGTTTTGGTTTTGGTTTTGTTTTAATCACACCATATAATAGGTATTGTATCAAGCACTTGCCTCATTGTATACTCCTATAACAAGCTTATAAGTGATATATTAACCAGACTTTAAAGAAATATGAACCATAGCAATATTAAATACTTCCCTCAAAGTCACAAAAATACAGGCATACATTATTTTATTGTGGTTCACTTTATTGCATTTTGCTGACATTATGCTTTTTACAAATTGAAGGTTTGTGGCAACCCTGCATTTGGGCTAATTTTTCTAACACCTTGTGTACATTTTGTGTCTCTGTCTCAGCATATTTTATCAATAAAGAATTTTTTATTAATATGTACGCTTTTTAAGATGTCATGTTACTGCACACTTATTAAATCACAGTATAGTGTAAATATGACTTTCATATTCACTAGGAAATAAAAATGCTTGTCCAACTCATTTTATTGCCATATTTGCTTTACTGCAATGGTCTGGCACTGAAACTACAATATAGCCACTGTTGCCATAGTATGCCTGTAACGAATGATTGGCGTTTCATTTGAAAATTTTATCTGCCGGGCATAGTGGCTCACTCCTGTAATCCCAGAACTTTAGGAGGCTGAGGTGGATGGATCACCTGAGGACAGGGGTTCAAGACCAGCCTGGCCAACATGTCGAAACCAGGTATCTACTAAAAATACAAAAATTAGCTGGGTGTGGTGGCGAGCAACTGTAAACCCGGTTACGTGAAAAGCTGAGGCAGGAGAATCGCCTGAACACAGGAGACAGAGGTTGCAGTGAGCCGAGATCGCGCCATTGCACTCCAGCCTGGCTGACAAAAGCAAAACTCCCTTTCAAAAAAAAAGGAAAAAAAAAGAGAAAAGGGAAAAAGAAAATTTACTCAGCTTTACCACTTTATTTTTATCACTTTTGATTACAGGAACTGTAACAGTTGACAGGTTACAAGTATTATAATGGAAGTTTCTTCTACATGAGAAAATTAGTTTAAGATTTGACTGTATGAAAAAAGTGTGTATGAATATTTTGAGCATTGTGTTATTTATTGTGTCAATACAGTAGGCACCAGTACAGAAAACCAAGCACTGCATGTTCTCACTCATAAGTGTGTGTTGAACAATGAGAACACATGGACACAAGGAGGGAAACATCAAACACCAGGGCCTGTCAGGGGGTGGGGGTGTAGGGGAGGGATAGCATTAGGATAAATTCCTAATGTAGATGATAGGGTAATGGAGGCACCAAAACACCATGGCACGTGTATATCTATGTAACAAACGTGCAAGTTCTAGACATGTACCCCAGTACTTAAAGTATAATTTAAAAAAAGAAAAGAAAAATAAAATTAAATCCAGACTTTCAACAATTTAGAACCTCCTGCCAGCATAGAGAACAAAATTTAGATATGGAAAAAAGAAGAAAAATGAGACATATAATCAAAAGATAAATATAGTCAACAGAAACAAACACAATAATGAAACAAAGTGCTGAAAATGTTAACAAATGTTCACTAAAAGTGGAAATATGTATTTTATATATATATACATATATATTTCTTATTTTTTAATTTATTTAAATATAAAGACACTAGGAGGATGAAAGTAAAAAGGTAGAAAAGATAAATTTAGAAATATTAAGCATAAAAAATCAAGCAGTTTTTTTTCAATATCAGGTAAAGTACACATCAAGACAAAGATATTTATCATTAATAAAAAGGGATATTTCATAAGAATCAAATAATCAATTTTTTTAAATGAAATAAAAATGCTAATTTTTCCGTACTCACAATACAAAAAGCAAAATTGGAGAGAGCAAAAACAGATATAGGCACATTCGCCATTACTAGTGGTGATTTTAATACTCCTTCTCAGAAATTGGTGTGGTCAGTTTTTTAAAAAATCACTAAGTATTCAGAAAAATTAAAATGTTCTATCAACAAAATTGACATAATGATATTTAAGTGAATTAAATGAATCAACTCTAGAATACTTTTTTTCCCTCAAAAGCACATTGAAAATTCACCAAATGTGACCATATGATAGGTAATAGAGTTCCCTAATAAATGCAAAGAATTGCAGTATTAAAGAGAACAATCCTGAACATCAATGGAATGAGATCAAAAAATCAATAGCAAAATTATATGGAATATCCTCATATATTTGAAAATTAAGCAAAATATTTTTACGTAACTGAGTCAAAAAGGAAGTAACAAAACATTAGAAAATATCATGCATGGAATAATTATGAAAACACAAATCCTGTTGAATGAGTCTCCCTCTTTCACTTCTCTACTCTTATCATATGGAACGATTTAATATTAAAACATTAGGTGTTGGAATAAAAGGCAGATATCCACGATGGAGACTGTGTAGAGAGTTGCATGGCAGATTGTGGTGCTGGAGCCTGAGCACAATGAGAAGGGAGTCTGTGTCAAATGCCTGACTCTCAGGAGGCATCACATTACAGACATTAGGACAGCATCTGAGTGGTCAAGTAGTTCCAGCAGCCTGGCAAACAAGATGAGATGACACCTTGGTGAAAGATACCAGAACCAGTAAGGTAACATTTAATCCCCGTAACAACTGTTGGATTATTTTTTTCATTTTGTGGGGAAGAGGAGAGAAACTGAAAAATTAAATAGCTTCTGTAAGGTAATGCAATTAGCAAATGGGGAAGCTAGACCATATTGCTGATATATATTAAGTATGCATTAACAATGCATTAATATTAGCAGAAAACATCTGAGGGCTGGGTGTGGTGGCTCAAGCCTGTAATCCCAGCACTTTGGGAGGCCGAGGCGGGTGGATCACAAGGTCAAGAGATCGAGACCATCCTGGTCAACATGGTGAAACGCCGTCTCTAC
>NW_016107797.1:784327-801942 GCF_001604975.1 Cebus imitator
AAAAAAAGAAAACATCTGAAATAGCATTGCCTTTAAAATGATGAAAATGCTTCCCCCTTATAAAAGAAAATTTTAACCAAAGTTCAGAAAGTACGCATATTTCATGGGCTAGAATTTCTTTTAAGAATGATTTTAAAAAGAAAAAGAAAGGCAGGGGATTATTAAAGTATAATATGGTAAGTCATCTAAATAAATCAATAGCACTAAAACAATGTCTTGGAAGAAATTACAGGATACTTGTTATTTCAAAACTCTTATTTTTTTCTGTTTCTACAGGTAGAGACTAAGAGTAAATTACTCTTTTGTTTGGTACAATGTATTATTCAATCACCTTTTGGTTATTAAAGAAAAGGCATTGTCTGTAATAAAACATTTAAGATAAAAGGGACCTGGGCTGCTTTGCATAAAAAAGTAAAAAGGTATTTTGAGTGGGCTCAAGATTATCAGACCTTCACATGATAGTTGGACTTCTTCTAAGTAACCCAGAAAGTGATGTTGGATAAGGAATCAGTCTTACAACACAAAAAAGAAAAAGAAAGTACGAGCTGTTAAAGAAAACCAAAAATAATACAAGTTTTGTTTAATCTAATAGTCTAATTTTAAGAAACTGATACAACTTTTATATTTTTTAAACGTATATGCCACTTTTACATCCTTTTAAGGCACACTGTACCTCTTCCCCACTGTGACCAATGTCTCTACCTTTTTTATACTCTCCCTACCCTCCCATATTTATTAAAGCTTTAGTTAAACACCATCTTTACTTATGTTAAATAAAATACATGGGAGACCATTGATTTGGACTGAAATCCAGTACTAGGCCCCAACAGACAAACCTAAAACGGAATCCCTTATGCTAAGTGCCACATAATCAAACTGAAATTTTAAGGAAGCAGGTAAATTTCCAAACAGAGAAGTGTTTTGTTGTTGTTGTTTGTTTTGTATGTTTTTTTTTTCTGAAAACAGGAAATTCACCTCAACCAATTAGAAAGGACCTGTTCAACCTGACTCACTGTATTAAAAAAAGTCCCCTCTATTTTAACTCTTACAACAAAAGCAACTGGATGTTCATCAACCTGCTTCTTAAATAAATTCTCTTTCCTTGTTCTCATCTTGCAAAAGCCACCTGTTTTGCCATGGCCAGGGGAGCACTAATAATATTTTATAGAATAAAATGCTGCCCAATTCTAGAATCACAAATAAAAGCCAATTAGATTTTTAAACTAAATTCGTTGTAATTTTTTTTCTTTTAACACTTGTATTTGTCTTAGTAGGGCCTTGGGGAATAAAAAGATAATTGTGTCCTTCCTGGGAGCAAAGAACAGCAGCAGACTGGAGGATGATAGATATAGATTACTCCAATTTGAACCGTGAATATGTTTTAGTTTTTTTTAGTAGGTAATATATTCCTAAAGCTTAGAAATCTGAAAACATAAGAAGATACAATAAAAATATCCCTCCCAACCCTGATTGCTCTTGCCAGGCTACCATGCATGAGAAAACACTTTTACATTTCCAGTGTATCAGCACAGTTTTTGTGCATGTTCAAATAAATGTAAACATATTTTTCTACTTTCCTATAATTAAAAAAGTTAACACGCACACTGTTCTCCCTTATCCTTTTTTAGTGCAAAGATGCATCTTAGAGAGCATTCCATAACAATTTTAAAAAATTTCCTCAGAACTGCATAGTATTTGTGTATGGATGTAGTGTTTAAATCTTAATTAATATGTAAACTATCTATAATCATTAGCTTAAAATCAGTAATGTAAAATGCTACTATAAAGATATCTCTATGATATATCTGTAAATATGTCATTTGAATAAACACCCAGAAGTAGAGTTGCTGGGTCAAAGTTTATGTGAAATATTGCTACAATGCTTCTCATAGGGTTTGCACTAGATTATAACATCTATGAGCAAAATTGAGAGTTGCTCCTCTCCAAAGCCTTGCAAAAGATGTTATCAAAGGTATTCAGACTTACCAACCAGACAGATGAAAATGTGCATTTTTATCAGTGATGTTAAGAATCTTTTCATGGAATTAAATGATCATGTTTGGTTAATTTTTCCTTTTAAATACATTTTTTGTTTATGTACACTCTACTTTTTGTTGAATTTTGGTTTTAGGGATTCTTTACAAGTTTGGAAATACAGCTCTTAATCCAAAGCAGAAGATACAATATTTTTTTCCTGGTTTGTCTTTTATATTATGACTGATTAAGTGGCATGTGTGTGAATGTGTGTATACTTGCATACATGCATGTTTTAATATAGGAAGTTTATTTTTAATAAGTCAATGCATCAATCTGTTATCATAGTATATTCAATTTTGTATTTAAATAAGAATTCAAAACTATTTTTTTATTCATGTATTCAAAGATATATCCCAATCTTTCACATATTTTTGGATAGTTCTGCTTTTAAATTTAAATCTTTGAACAGATTTGTAATTTATCATGGCATGTGGTATTGTATACATAATGATTATGATCTTATAGAGAAAGCAGGTAAAGCTGGTCTCAAACTCCTGGCCTGAAGCAATCCTCCAGTCTCAGCCTTTATCACTGGGATTATAGAAGCAACCCACTGTGCCTGCCTGGAACTGTACAATTGAATAGAATGTCAGTTATATCTCAGTAAAGGTATTAATAAAAATATTTTATATTCTTACTGTATTTCTGTATCATCTTTTGTTTTTAATTTTTGCTGTTTTATGTGATTCATGTATAACTAACACATTGATGTGATATGTTTGGAATTTTAATTTTCAATTAATGTAACATTATATTTTTATTATTTAATATTTAAAAACTTCACTCTGATAAATTTTCCTTAAAATTTTGTGTGTAGTTTTTTTCATATTAGAAAAATGTCTATTTTCTGCTGTTTACCTTTTATGAAAATTACAACTTTACATTTAAATATCCTTACTAATGTATTTATTTGGATAATACGTATTATTTTCTTCACAAAAGTAAAAGACAACCAAAGAGGAAATGGCAACAAAAATATGAGTAATGTTTTCCTCTTCTTCTCCCACCTAAATTCTCCATCAAATAACAGCAGTTAACTCTATTAACTTTTCAATTCAATTATACTATCAAAATTTTTGCCAGGTATTTTTTCAGCTGAAAAGAATATTCCCATAGACATCTATTACACATAAGTATACAATGAGCAAAATTACTTTATCCTTAACCTTCATTAAAATGTGAGCTACTGTTTTTCTTATGGGTATCATTTTTATATTGTAGGGCTAAAATACTTCGGCTGTCTTCTTGCATTCTACATCTCACTTTTTTTTTTCTTAATTCTATGGTTATACATTTACTATTTAATATCAATCATTTATCATAATTTTCTTAAAGCTTTTTATTTTGTTAAAGTTTATCTTTAAGTAATTTCTATAAGAGGACCCACAGAACATTATTTTCTGAACTTTTCTTTTTAAAAATTTGTACATAAGGTTTCCTATGGCTGTAAAATATTTTCAGGTACATTTTATTTCCATGAAATTTTATGAAAGTGTTTCGGTATTCTGAAATTCAATGCTTTGAATGATCTTTTTCCTTTAGTATCCCCATTTTTTCCTTTGTATTCAAATCCCATTAATTTTCTAGGAACATTTCACAGTCTAGATAAATCTTTAATCCTTCTTTTATTTTACTTACTCACAAATCAGATATTTATTATCATCAGCATTTTGCCTTGCTGTAGGTTCTAGAAAGTTATTTGCATTACATCATTAAATATTTTCTTTGATTTGATATTCTGCTTTTGGATCTCAAACTTTATTAGCTTCTTTTTAGTTTCCATTTCATTTTGCTCGCTTTACTAGTTCTATGCTTGCCGCTCCTACATCCATAGTTTTCTACTGTTGCTAATTTCCTCAATGACTTTCTAATTTTGTCTTCATTTTCTTTTTTACATGCTAATGAAATTATAATCTTCTTTGTCATGGCCAAAATCAAAATTGTAGAACAATCTTCAGAAAATTGTTGAGTGAAAAATGGAATGTAAACTCTTGAGTTCAGTTTAGATGTCATCAACAATTTTTTCATAATCTTTTTCCTGTTTCTGAATCTTCCAGTTAATGATGAATCTCATTTCATTGTCTTTGTATTTCTTCCTGTACTCTTCGATTTCCACCACGTGTCCTTCCTACATAGAAGTTAAACCTCATTCAGTATGTGAGGCATGACTTCTTACTAAACATGCATTACTAAACATACAAACATTTTTCTGATGAATATCTTCACCAACTTTTCAATTTGCCTTTGTTTTCAACATGATTTATTCTCCTTATTATTAATTTTTCTGCAAGTTTGGTGTTATTTTTGTGCCCTTCAAGTGGAGTCAGTCTATTGTCAAGTACTTTTAGAAGCATTTTTGGAATGAGGAGACATATTTGAACGTAAGGTATTCTACATCTATGCTTTAACAAAGATAGACTTGTTTCTGCAAACATCGTTTTCCAGTTGGATTGTTTGTGTAGCTCTAGCTACTCTGTTTCTCTAATTGAAAATGATTCCAGAGGACTTCAATCATCAACCTTTTCAACCTTTGTTCCAGAAAGTGTTTTTGCAAATGAAAGATAGTTTTGCCCTTCACGTTAGTCCTTGCTCCTTTTCCCAAGTTATTTAGGTTGTTGTTTTCTGGGAATGTTGATGGCTGACCTTTCTTGATATTAGCTTTTTTTTTTTTCCTCATCTTTCTCCACAGCTTCTTCCCAATTACAGTTCAAAAGTAATTCTGTCTAATTTGGTTTTTCAAAAGCTACCTGAAATACAAAATCTCAGTAGTATTTGTCAACTTGCTGTGATGAATATGTGATTTGTGTTTTTTTTAACCCCCTCAATTTTATATCTGTATAATTTCTAAGAGGTGGGGAACTATGATGGCTTGTGCAGTTCTATTTATACATTTGTATAAAGACCTGAATAAAGATGTTTAATTCTCCTCACCTATAATCCAAATAAAATATTGGAAAGGTTTCTTGAGACACTCCTATTGCATGAGATGCTTTCTGCTATTATTTTTCTGTGATGTTAATGAAAAGAGACCACAGAATGCTACATGACTTAAGTATGCTTAGGTTGAAGGAAATTGGCTAAACCATAACAGATAACATATGGTGTGCAAAAGGTTACCAGGTAGATTCTGAAACCTCCAGGTGTATAATCTATGTGTTTACTGCTAACAAAATTTTAGAACATCTAATAGAATCAGTTACGTGGTAGCACTTTAGAAGGAAAATAACATTATGAAGCTGAATAGTGCATTTAAGTTCACAAAATGTCAAGATGACTTTAATTATATGTTAATTAGATTAAGCATTTCATAATATTTTATTTTAGGGGGACATGTGATGGATGATAGATCATTTATCAGTAGTAGCTGCTGATTGAATATTTGTACCTAGTGTTAATACATTGATTGTTATGAACCTTCAGAGAGAATCATGAGTTTATGGCACTGGATTTTATTATTGATTTTGATTTTATATGATTTATCATCTTTGCTTTTTTTTTTTTTTAATTTTATTTTGAGATGGAATCTTGCTTTGTCACACCGGGTAGAGGGCAGTGGTTCGATCTCAGCTTACTGCACCTCTGCCTCCAGGGTTCAAGTGACTCTTCTGTCTCAGCCTCCTGAGTAGCTGGGATTAAAGATGTACACCACCAGGCCCAGCTAATTTTTGTATTTTTGGTAGAGACAAGGTTTCACCATATTGGCCAGGCTGGTCTTGAACTCCTGACCTCATGATCAGCCAACCATGGACTCTCAAAGTGCTGGGATTACAGGTGTGAGCCACTGCACCTGGCTACATCTTTGTTAATGGCTTATTAACAGAATAAAATATAAATAAAGAAATATAAAGAAAGTGTGCTTAATTTACAGTGAATAAAAGATCCACTATAGTAGTTATTATGCTATTTGCTAAAATTAGAATTTCAATTTAAATTATGAAAAGACAAATCATGGAATATGAGTATTAAAAAATACACATATGTTATAACATTTAAGTTTAAAATTTATTTAATTTATCAAACTAAAGAACAGTTTGGAAAGAGACTTGTATCACATATGCCTGGGACTCCTACTTGAACCTAAGCTACCTACATGAATTACATGATTTAAGAAATAATAAAAAATTCTACTGGATTTTATTGAATCAAAATCTTGGCCCATTTTCCATTATTGACGAAGTAGGAATCTGTACCTCGGCTATTGGCTGAGTGGGAATAATCCCTATGTATATGTGGGATTATTTATAAGATTATATCTATAGCAGTATTTAAAAATCTAACAGGTAAAATACATATACTCATAAGGAGAGAAAGCATAGGCTTTGCATCCAGGACCTGAAACTCAGCCTTGCCACTTCAGAGCTACGTGACACTAGATCATTTCGAGGATTTTGTCACTGAAATCCCCATATACAAAATTCAACTAATAGTAGTGCTCATCTCAAGGGATTGCTGTGAGAATTAAGCTAAACTGAATAATACAAAACAATTTAGGCTATTTATTTCCGCTTTGTACATGTTTAATAAACATAAATTGTATTAATATCTTGGTGTACCTTAACTTGAAATCAAGACTATTAAATATAAATCTAACTAGTTTGGTGAGAAATCTATAAACGTCCTCATGTGGTAATCAAATAGTATTAACTTTTGAAGCCTAATATGATGTTTTGTGTTAAATTTATCTAATAATCTCAATAATCGTAACAGGAATAATAACGTAGGTTCCTACATGCTAAGAAGTGGGAATTGTAAAACAAACTTTAAGTGGAATGAAAGCTATATTATATCCTTCTATCGGTTAAGAGGTTTTCTCCCTTTAAATTACCATGATATATCAAATGATATATCAGTCGCATTACATAGCAAGGAAATATGTAGATAATTTGTAATATGGTTTATGAAACAGAATCCTTTCTTTATATACACTATACATAAAAACATGGTGAAAAATTTCAGTTCCTTACATTGTGTAAACCTAGAAATCGATTCCTCAAGGACTTAGAAATAGAAATTCCATTTGACCCAGCAATCCCGTTACTGGATATATATCCAAAGGATTATAAATCATTCTATTATAAAGATACATGCACACATATGTTCATTGCAGCACTGTTTGCAATAGCAAAGGTCTGGAACCAACCCAAATGCCCATCAATGATAGACCGGACAAGGAAAATGTGGCACATATACACCATGGAATACTATGCAGCCATAAAAAACAATGAGTTTGTATCCTTTGTAGGGACATGGATGAATCTAGAAACCATTATTCTCAGCAAACTGACGCAAGAACAGAAAATCAAACACTGCATGTTCTCACTCATAGGCAGGTGTTGAACAATGAGAACACATGGACACAGGGAGAGGAGCAACACACACTGGGGTCTGCTGGGGGGGACTAGGGGAGGGGCAGCAGGGGGTAGGGAGGTTAGGGATGGATAACATGGAGAGAAATGCAAGATATAGGTGATGGGGGGTTGGAGGGAGCAAACCACATTGACACGTATGTACCTATGCAAGACTCCTGCATGATCTACACATGTACCCCAGAAGCTAAAGTACAATCAAAACTATATATGTTAAAAAAGAAAAAAAAAAAGAAATCTGACTCCCTCTGATCACTGTGAACTATGGTTTCCTTCAATGTAACCTTACACTAGTAACTTGGTAAAAGGAAGAAAGTTGGAGTTACAGTTGTGTTAGTTAGGGAAATTAGTTGGAGTTATAGTTGTTTTAGTTAGGGAAATCAGTTTTAGTGGAAGTTATTTTTATGTTCACTTAAGCTGTTTAATTTTCCATTGGAATGTTATATTTTATGCCCCAAAGGAATTCCTAATTTTTGCCATTTTTAGTGGAATATTCAATGTATATATCCCATGTTTACATAATGTGTAACTATTTTTTGTGTCTAAGTTATCATTTTTCTTCCTACTATATACATGCATTTGTAATTCCCCATTAAGTAAAATTAATAGGTATTTGCATTATCATTTAAAGAAGTAACATCACATTTGCTAAAGTATATTTTGTCCTAAAAGGCTTTAAGTAGAATTTGATGTAATAGTTTTACACAACTCACTAACAAAAACATTTATTTTTGTAGCAAGATTTTTCCAAGGCCTAGACAATTTTTTTAAAGAAACAGATGGGAGCCATTAATTGTTGTTCTATTAATTCATGCTAATACAGCATCATTTGCTATTTAGGTGCCAGATATGTCTCTGACAGATGGAACATTGGTGTGGCTAATATTGGGTAATATGAGCATTGCAAACATGATTCTAGTGTGTTCGCTATGGCATTGGTGTTTGGAACTGTCGAAGTCATCATGGCAGGACCAGAGGTGCTATGATAACTGTCCACATATCTAACTCCATGACTGACTAGGCATATGACTGTCAGTTATATCACTATTCAAAAGAGAGGTATATTCAAAACTTTAAAACTGGACACTCTATATTTCTATTTAAACCCAGCCCTGAATTTTCTCGAGTCCGAATGCTTTATTCTGTTTGCTTTGGTGGTCGTGTAGCATTTAAGATAAGAGGACATCTGCTAACTTTGGCTCAGAGTGGTACATGCACATATTCTTAGTCATTCGACTCTTGAAACAATTTTCAACTAACAATAAAAAAATTTTGGGGGATGCTGCAGGCCTAGTGAATCATTTCCTATCATTCAATGTGTCTGAAATATTTTTTAAAATAATTTTTAGCAGGCTTTTCAGAGTTACAATTGCAGACTGTTTCCTCTATGAAATCTCTGAACAAAATGGCCTTAGGCATGCTCCAAGAACAAGCTGCTCTTTGGCATAAGCCATTTGACATTCATCCTGCTTCCTGAAACTTGATTCATCTGGACTGTGACATCTCACTGAATTTAGCCAGAAGCCAGAAAATTTGCCTTCTGGAATTTTTTTGTGCACCTCCTGGGCCTGGATATAGGTTTCTTTACATTCTGACCTTCACTACAAAGGTCTTGTAGACATTCTATTCCCGAGGCATGTAAAAGTCACTTAACATTGTTCTGTCGAATATGCTTTGTGCTTCAGTAATTTTGATTACAGCTGAAATATATATAAATATACTAAGTCATAGATGTTTTATCCTATTAATTTGTTCATTCTCTATTTGTGAGATTAAAAGTTCAGGTTACAAAAAAGATGGCACTTAAAGATGAGAAACAAAACAAATGCTACTTCAGCTGCCATGCCGAATAATACTGAATTGTATACACTTTAGTGAATGGAAAACAAATGTGTTTTCAATGTCTTAAAGGGAAAGTTTCTTTCCAAATATTGCTAATTTGTTAGCAATTTCTTCAATTTCATTGTGCTGTAAATACCCAAAGGAAAATAGAAAGTACACTTAATGTTTAAAATGTCACAACTAGTATTCCTGTGAAATTAAATTTTTATTAAATGAATGAGTTAGATAAAATATAAAGATAATTAAATTAAAATAAATAAATCACTGTTTTAAATAATTGATAAATTTTCTAAACATTAAAAATGCTCAGAATTATATGAGATTTTTATTTATTAAATCTGTTGCCCTTCATGACATATCATTTTGAAAAATATATTACTAAAATAAGTGGTTATATATTATTTCATAGCATTTTAATAATTTGCATAATTTTTCCATTGGTTACTAGAAATACCAAAATTAAAATTTTATTAGCAAATATTATTTATATCAATGCTGACTTTAGGGGCATGATAATCTATTTTATTCAATCTAAATTTTCTGGGAAAATATGCCAATGATTGTTATTTTTGGTAAACATTTGCTTGAAACAGCACAGTATCTGATTTGAGATAGGTAAAGCAGCTGTTTTAGCTTCACAGAAAATGTTGCCAGAGAGAAATTGTGTCCCTAAGGTGTGGGCTGAGTTACAGCTTTAAAAAATTAAATTAGCCCAGCACACATTTGGCTCCCCTGTTGCTTGGCTTCCTTGCACCATAGCCCTCCACCACGGCTTCCTATTTGTTTGGCCCAAACTCTTCTGTAGTTTATTGACAGTAGCATGATAAATCACAGTTTCCCCTGGGCACCATACCTGCTCACATGGTCCTAGTCCCTGTAAGGGGGCCAATATTCATGCCTTCTCATGCAGGCTTGTGAAATTGCTCTTTCAAAAGCGTAGAAATTGATGTTCCATGAAACAAACTATTCTTAACCTATGTAGTAACTCTTCAGGAGTTGTGACTCTTCCCTCAGAAATGATTACAGTCCTGAGTCTGAGGTAGCATTCTCTAGTCATAAACATTTGATGCTTGGGTGAGTTAACACATTCATCAAATGGTGGTAAAAAGAGTCTTCCTGATCTTTAGTTTTAAAAAATATTTTTATTTGAGCGTTTGTTAATTTCGTAGGCTTACATGTGAGTTCTTCACTGATGATAGAAAATATCATTTGTATCTAAAACAATTTAATTAAACACCATTTCATTTTTATTTGGGACATGACTTTACCTCATTTGTAAAGATAGTATCACATTACTTTAATTAAATGCACTTATTCATTACTTACCTTAGGTAACTGTCAAATTAAATTTTAACTATGCTATGGTATTTAGAACTTATGGGTAAACAAGAATTCTCTATTTTGAACTTCTGGATAACTGATAATTCTCTATTATATGAAATCCCAAAATCATCATAGAATAAAATTAAAGTTACTATGACTATTTGGAGAAGAGTGTCCTTAAATGATAATACAATATTAATCTAAACTGGATACATGGCAGGAGAAGAAAATGAATAATTGCATGTCTGCTAAATTGGCATTAGTGAAAAACCTGTGTTGCCATTGTTCTAACTGGTAAGTAAAAAGTATCTTACCCTTGAATATAAAAATCATTATTTATTCTGTATTAAATAAAAATAAAATATCATATGTATTTAATGCCTTACTTGCTACTTACATAAAGAGAACTTGCCTTTGACTTCTCAAAATATTGCTGAAGAACTGGAAAAATAACTATCAGGTACTATGCTTAGTATCTAGGTGATGAAGCAATCTGTACACAAAATTCCTGTGACAAGAGTTTATCAATATAACAAACCTGCACATGTGCCCCTGCTCCTAAAATGAAAGTTAACAAAAAAACTATTGGATGCTCAAATTAATGAGCTGCACTTTTTTTCAAAATAATACATTTTCTACTAGTCTGTGTTATATTCATTGATTCAACCATGTTTTTTAAAAATAAAGATAACAGAGAGGGTTGCACTCCATAGTGACATAAACATGATGAGCATATTAAAGTAAACTGAAACTTTTACAAATACTTTTAAAACACAAGAGGTCACAGGAACTGAGTGAGGTTCATGGCTCCCTTTCAGTACAATTCTGTGCCTTCAGGTTGTACCCAGGGCTAATGATGTTATCCAAAGGAAAACATTTGTAGACTGTAATTTTTGATATTTCTTAGGTAGTTTGATTTGTTTTTTCAGTGCTGTCACTAACATAGTAAATCAATGCTACATGACACTTTTCCAGTGATATATAACATAACTCTTATTTTGTCCAGATTCAGAAGGAGCTTACAGTAGATGAATCCCTTGCAACTTGATTCATTTCTACTATTGATTTCCAAGAGTCCAGAATAGGATGGCAGCATTTCAAATTATTGAACACTTAAAGAATAATCTTCTTGGATTTTTTTCATTCTCCTTAAAATTGGATACTCAACAGACATTACTGATTTTGGCGTTATAAAGGATTTATGAAAGCAAAGTTAATGATTTGTTTTCTTTCTAATATTTTGATCCTGTTGTCTGTTTAAAAACTAATGATAATTTTCCACCATGTGCATAAATATGAACCATAACAATATAATTACGTATCTGTTAACAAATTTATATTCTCTTAAAAAAGCTACCTCAAATCAAAGTAACTCCTTTAGCCCCTTTTATTTTTATTTTGCAGTGCTAGAGATAATTCTAAGCTACATTGCTTAGTAGCCTTTGGGTTTTTTTTCCCCCCTAAATTTTAGTGATGTCTAATGAATGTTTAAATTGTATTTGTGATGTAATTAACTTACATTGAAATGTAGGTGTTCTAAGAGTTTTAGTTTTGGTAAGGCTTTTTAAAATGTGATTTAAGAATTAAAGGACTATCATAAGAGTAAAAACTATAATCAGAATTTTTTTTTAGGTTTCTATCTGTACTATGTTTATTGATTATACCACTTAGAGTGACATTGTACTTTGAAAATCTGTATCAAATGATAGCATAACAGAGTAGTTCTGTTTCTAAATATTTTGTACATATATTAAAACAATAGACTGATGTTTTTGATAATCTCTTAGTGTAACATAAATTCAAGGATTTTGCCTCACCCCCAGGAAAGGTTTTTGATTAAAAGATGAGATTGAAGAATAGTTGCTGACATTTATTAAATGTTCAGAATGTATCAATCTCTGGGTTAGATGTTCCAAATACCAACTTTCAAAATAACACTAGAAAAAGTATTATTCTCACTGGACAAGTGAGAAAATAGTAGCCCAGAAAATAAGTCACTTGAGCAGGCTGTGTTATAAAGCTAATAAAAGGAACAACTAGAATTCAAACAGTGATATTTATGCTATTAAATTGGAAGCTATTTCCATTTTTTCAGACATTCATAGAAACAGATTTTCAAGTCAGTGTTGTTAATTTTATTTCTATTTTTTTATTTTATTTGTAATTGCTGTTGCTTATGCTCAGAAATGAAATTAGTGACATACATCTTCATGTATATTTTTTCAAAACAAATGTCTCAGAAGTACTCTAACAGAAATATAACTTATTGATAGCTGAATTGTATTTTACTTTTCTCCAATAGCCTACCCATTAGAAAAGAAAATATTTCACTAAAATAATTAAGCACAAAATCATTAATATTCACAATAACAAACAGCTTTAGATGACAGAGAAGCAATTTTTCCTTTGTTCTTTTAATATATCCCATTTGGAGCATATAGATAACCTAAGAGCAAATTAATGTAATGATTAGCAGCAGAGCATCTGGAACTAAATTGCTCAGGTTCAAATCTCAGCTTTGCCACTTAGTTTCTCATGGTGGGCATGCAGCTTAAACTTTCTATGCCTCAGTTCCTTCATTTTAAAAATGGGGGCCAGGCACAGTGGCTCATGCCTGCAATACTAATATTTGGGGAAGCCGAGGTGGGTGTATTGCCTGAGCTCAGGAGTTTGAGACCAGCCTGAGCAGCACGGCAAAAACCCATCTCAAAAAAAAAAAAAAAAATTCGCTGGGTGTTGTGGTGCACCTGTAGCCCAGATACTCGGGAGGCTAAAGCACAAAAATTGATCACTTGAATCCAGTTTTCAGTGAAGTGGGATCACATCACTTCACTCCAGCCTAGGTGACAGAGGAAGACTCTGTCTCCAAAAAACGGGTGTGTGGGGGGGCATGAGTGGGGAGATAGAAATGAAATTTCTGTCATATATGTGTTATTTGTTTTAGTACTAAATGCCTTTAGAGCTTGTATATGTAAAACCCTTTCATGATGCCTAATACAATAAGGAATAGCTATCATTAATTTTCAGGTCAATTTATTTAACTGAAATAATTATGTATACTGTATCAATGTACAAATATTGGTTTTTATTGGGTGAAATAACTTAAGAAATTAAATGATACAAAGAGTTATATTTGATTTTATTTTAAAGCATAAGAATAGCCAAATATAACTATATTAAACTATATTGTGTAATTTTAATTATATATTAAAACTATACTCCACAGAATATAGTTTCATCCTCAGTTGGAAAAAAATCGTTTTCATATATAACTGAGGGCAGCAGCAGCTACAAAGACTCTGCTGCAGCAGGGAAGGTGCCACCGGGTGGCCAGCCAGAGTGGGAACAGGCAGGAGCCCCATCCCCTATCAGGTTGGTGGGCAGTAGCCCGTCTTTCAAGAACACAGCTGCAGCCATCCAGCCCCGGCTCCAGACCTGGGGGTCCCTGTGCTCTCAGGGTCCTGGGAAGCCTCCTTGCGGCGCAGGCTCAGAAGTGCCTGCTTCTACTCCTTTGCCTTTCCCCACTCCTGAAGCCTGCTCCGGGGAGAGAAAAGTTGTGGCTGAAGTTGTGGCTGAGGCTGGGTGCTGTCGCAACCAGCTGGGAGTGTGTGTGTGTCAGAGGTGGCACTGACATGACAGCCCCCTGCCGCCTTGGCCCACTCCAGACTTTGGGCACTCACGAGCACGGGAGGGAAGTCAAGGGGGGTGCTGAGGGTGGCTCAGCAGGGGCCTGCAGGCCTCTTATCAGGAACAGCCTGGGCACCTTGAACGGCATGTCCATAGTAGCAGGAGACCGTCAGATTCCTGGGCAGAAAGGGGCAGGTCCCTGGTGAAACCTCAACTTCAAACCAGGGATGGCCTGAGGCCTGGGGGCCGGTCGAGTCTGGGTGAGGAGTGAAAACTTTTAGTGCTTTTTCCAGACTCGCCCATGGCCACCCCAGGACCAATCAGCACGCACCTCCTCTCCTCTGAGCCCATAAAAACCCTGGACACAGTCAGAGAGGCGTGGGGACTACCGGCTGCAGAAGGAGCTACCCACTTCAGGTCTTCCTGACTTGCTGGGCTGGCCTGCCTGTGGAAAGGAGCCACTCCCTGCGGGTCTCCTGACAGCTGTTCTGTTGCTCAGTGAAGCTCCTCTCTGCCTTACTCTCCAGTTGTCCGTGTACCTCATTCTTCCTGGATGCAGGACAAGAACTCCGGACCTGGCCAATGGCGGGACTGAAAGAGCTGTAATACAAACAGGGCTGAAACTATCCACTGCTCACCAGGTTGCATGCGAGGAGAGAGAAGAGCTATGCCCCTTTGGGGTTCGCAGGCCTCGGGGCTCCATGATCCAGGGCGGTGACTCCCTTTTTGGGTCTCTGTGGTTTCCGACATCACCAACCTTCCAGGCACCGCCGGGTCCAGCCTTGTCCAGACCCAGTGCCCACAGAGAAAGCTGCCTGCCGTACATCTGGTTAGCCTCAGTCTCCTATGGAGCTGGCACCTGTGTTGGTGCCTGGAGCTGCCCACCTGCCACAGCAGCTGGCGAGCCTGGCTGTGTCCAGCGGGAGTGTGTGTGTGTGCCAGAGGTGGCACTGACATAACAGCCCCCTGCCGCCTTGGCCCACTCCAGACTTTGGGCACTCACGAGCACGGGAGGGAAGTCAAGGGGGTGCTGAGGGTGGCTCAGCAGGGGCCTGCAGGCCTCTTATCAGGAACAGCCTGGGCACCTTGAACGCAATTGCCCACCCATGCACTTTTAGCCACTTCGTGCCTGGCATTCTTTTGGCAGGTGTGGGATCCGGGCCGGTACCACAAGCCAAGTGCAGCCTGCCAGACCCAGTAATCGCACAAGCCCAGCGGCCCGAGCAAAACCTTGGGCGAAGGTACCACTAGCCACAGAGTTTTCCAGCTGGAGAAGTGACACCCCAAGGATCTCGTGGCATGACTGCATATATTCTCAGAAATATGGAACAAATTTATTCAGATACGGCTAAGCAAACCAAGAAACACAAAAAGAACATAATTAAAACATTTTATTCTCAAAGTTCTGAGTTCTCAGCAGACAACATGCATAGTTGAAAATATCCTCATTCAAATAAGTAAATACACTAATAAATACATCATTGTCTCTGACAGTACTCTCAACCTTTGAATACGTAGGATTTAAATGCAACATATTAAGAAAATGCTTTGTTTTCCTAATATCTCAGCCTATTGAAGTATCTGGAACACTTGAAAGTAACATTTCTTCATGCAGATATATTGATTGATTTATGTATGCAGTTGTCTCACGCATCCCATCCTCTTGAGGACACTAAAGAGATCAGATCAGTGAGGTAACCGTGCTCCGTAATCTCTTGGTTATGCTCTAAATGTGCACTTTGCTTTTCATTACAAATATCAGCACCTCTCTGGAGGGGTATAGGTGTCTCATTTTCTTCAATCTCACTTTTTTTTTTCTATAAACACCCAGCTTTTAGTCTTTTTTCAAACAGATTATAACCTCTCATTACCCTTGTTGGTTACAATCAACCACAGATGTCATGGTTACTTAACCTTTTTGTTAAAACATTCCTGTCATAATATTTGGTAATTTTTATATTCATGTTGACAATGGGAGGCTATCACAGCCTCTGAGTTCCTTAATCTTTTTAGGGAGTTTTCCTCTACACTACCTCATCATGACTTTATTGTTACCAAGAATACTACCCATAGGTTATTCTCAGTTTCCAGCACCCCACATTCCTACCAACTACCTTCCAACTTCTCTCTGAAAACTACCCTGGCTACAATTTTTTTAACTTAATAGATTTGAAATGCTGTTTTATTTTCTTCATTTCTATACAAATTTTAACATTTTTGGTTACTACTGAGGACTTCTAGTCCATTGTTGCATAGCAGTGGTGTGAGAGGACATCCTTGCTTTGCTCCAGATCTTAAAATTCCATCTTTTATTTAGCACACTACAATTATCTTTCTTTCATACAATTGCACTGAAACTGCTAATCTAGATAAGCCATGAAACACATATTGCTTATATGTTTTCAGCCTTTATTTATTTTTTTTTTTATAGCAGCTTTCGGATCACATCAAAATCCACAGGAAGGTACAGAGATATTCCCTATATCCCTACCCCTACACATGCATAGCCTTACCAATAATCAATATCCGGTGGTGTATTTGTTTTAACTGATGAGTCAATACTGACATATCATAATCACCCAAAGTCTATGGTTTACTTAAGGATTCACTCTTAGTGTTGTACAGTCTATGGGTTTAGACAAATGCATAATCATGTCTATTCATAATTACGGTATTTCCATTGTCCTAAAATTTCTCTGTGCTCTGACTACTCATCACTCCCCTCCCAACTTCTGGTGACTAATTACTGATCCTTTTAACAAATCTATGGTTTTATCTTTTTCATAATGTTATGTAGTTGGAATCATACAGTAGGTAGTCTTTTCAGATTAGCTTCTTTCACTAAGTAATTTACATTTAAGTTCTCTCCATGTTTTTTCACCACTTTGGTACCTTATTTTTTTAAGCAATGAGCAATATTCAATTTTCTGAATTTACCATAGTTTAATTATTTAAGTGGTTAGTACTCAGATCTTTTACCTGACCTATTTGTAACACTTGAATACATTAAGGACTTTTTCCTTTGTCTCTGCAATATTAAATACTGATAAATTTATTTTCTTATGAGCATATTTAAAAATTTTTCTTTAGTATTTCCTCCTTATCTATTCAAATTTTAAATTTCAATTCCCAAAGGGCTCAAGCCTCAGGAGTCTTTTATTTATTATTTGGAACTGTTTCTTATGTTTTCCTCTTATACCTTCATAGCTTCCATAACATGTATATACCATCAAGTTACATAAGAAACATATTTCTTAAATAGTAAATAAAAGAATCCTAAGGCTTGAGCCCTGAGGAAATTGAAATTTAAAATTTGAATAGATAAGAAGGAAATATAAAGAAAAACTTTTAAAAGTGCTCATAAGAAAGTAATAAATTTAGCAGCATTTTATAAGAAACATACTTCTAGTGTGTTTCTTA
>NW_016107797.1:802312-812502 GCF_001604975.1 Cebus imitator
AAAAAAAAAGAAATATGTTTCTTATATTTCTTATATAAGAATATAATATATAAGTAATATATGTTTGTGTGTACACACACACACACACACACACACGCACACACACACAGAACACAGATCTGTCTACCAGAGTACAGATTCATATATCTAAACGTGCATGACGCATTTTCTTGGATTTCTAATAGGTATATCAAATTTAGCAATTCAAAATTAATCCTTTCTAAACTGACCGTTTTGCATTCTTCTCTACCTGAGGAATTAGCAATTTCACTATTTCCAAGTTTCTCAGACCAACCACCTTAAAGCCATTTTTTAATGCTTTCCTTCAAACAGGCCTCATAGTAGATTTTATAGCAAATTCCATTTATTATACCTTCAGAACATACCAGAAGTGAATGCCTCTCAACACATCTGTTTCAATCCCATCAATCCCAATCAAGACACCATTATCTCTACCGGATTATCTCATAGCCAGCAAGCTGCTATTTATGCTTCTGCTTTTGATTCCTCTTCCCAATCCACTTCAAACGTGATAGAGGATTACATTGAGTCATGTTTCTCTCTTCATCACTCAAATGGCTGCGTTTTTCTTTTCTAATTGAAATTTTAAAAATTGAAATCCTCACATAAGATTTTCAGGTACTCTGGTCTCACTTCCAAGAGTCTAATTTGATTTCTTACACCTTCTTCCTTTGCTCCCTCTGATCCAGGCAACTGAATCTTGTTTGTATTCTTCTAACGTGGCAAATAGATGACAGTCTTAATTATTTGGACTTGCTGTTCCTGAGTCTTAAGCATTCTTCTCCCTGATACCTCATAGTGCAGGTTCTCATATCCTTCAGGTGTCTTATCAAATATTCCCTTATCTTTAAGGTGTTCCCTGACCATTCTCTTTAAAATAGTAATTCTTCATTTTAGATTACTTTTTAATTATGTTTAATATTCTTGATAAATATATAATTTGAAATGCTATTTTTGAAATTATTTTCTTCCTTTATCATAATTGTAGCTAGGTAGGATACCTTTTTTGTTTATTTCTCACTACTATGTTTCCAGCATATTATTGTTTTCATGCATGTCATTATCAGGAAAATGTTATATAAAAAATGACTTAATTGAATTTAAATATATTATATAAACAAGTTTATAATGGTCAGCAATAGAAGAAAATATTTCATTGATATTAACACTATAGTTGCAAGTAGATTTTATATCCCATCGCATAGTTTTCAATGTAACATTCATTTCATGGTTGTGTGAACTTGTAACTCGGTAGTTTGGCCTCTTATAGAGATAACCTGTAACTCTTTGTGGTTTGGATGGCCAGAAATATAAAAATGTACATTTCATTATTGAGCATATTTTCACATCAGATATTATACTGTTTTAAAATTATAGCATTTTAAATGTAATTTACTTTTGTATATTTGTAAAAGATGATATTAGATCTTTTTATTTCAGATTTTGTTTGTTTTTATTGACATGTTGACAAGAGGCAGAGATTTTTGCTTACCTCTAAAATCTTGACGAAGTGAAGTAAAGATAAATTAAGGAACTTAAGATAAAATGGTGATGAGAAATTTTGTGCATGTAATGAATTGGAACTGTGGCATTTGCAAGCTTGATAAATGTTCTTTGATAGCTTGTATTTGATAGCAAATTTTAATGCACTTGATTATTAATGGTCTCATTGATCTATGGAGACAAAGTACAGAGTTCATAGCTTATCTAATCTTTCTCTGAACCCATTCCAGGCTACTATTCCTTAAGGAAATGATATTTTTAACTTCAGAATGAGCAGGTCTCAATTATCTACTACCATTTAGAAAGGACTGACTGGAATATGATGATTTTTGTTTGATTTAAATCCTTATAACTTCTATGATATAACACTTTTATTAACTGTATTACTTCACCAGTGCAATCTTCAGAAGACTGTGAAAAGATATTATAGTTAAGTACTGGAGTGTGCTTAACAAGATCCTTCAAATGTTCTTCTTCTATATGCTTAAAGACAAGTAAGAAAAAAAATTTCAATTAATATGTAAGAGATGAAGGTGACCTCAAAAAGTTGTAAAAATTCTACTTCAAAGTTTTACATGGGGTTATTTCTGAATTATTCAAATGAAAACTTCCCACCTGCACCCCATTTTTTAGACAATCCAGTCCATCAATTTTTGGTATTCAGATGGCATTTTCTCTAGGGACAGAGGTATTATTGGTTTCCTAAGAGACACATATCCTTCACATATTTCATGTTAATGAGTAGGGTAAGTCCAGTGGAATCATTTTAGAAAGAGACAAATTTTTATAAAAATTGAAGCATTAACATAAAAACTATGTTTCCCTGACTGAAATTTAAAGTACTCTTCTTTGAAATACATATTTGATTTAGCTCCTTGCCTTCCAATAAGAGAGCCTCCAACTTAGAGGTTGAAGTATATTTTAAGCATATTAAAATATCACACATTGCAACATAAAAAGAATAGTGATCAAGTTCATTACCCTACTTTATAACAAAATCATGTAATAGTTAATATTAGAAAACATAACATACAGTTTATTGGATTCCTCACTGTATTATATATACTATACTTATATAAAATGTTTTATTTATAATCAAACATAATTTTAAAAAAATAGTATGAAACAAAAGCAATTTTAAAAGACTATTTTCATAGAGAGGATAGTTCATATTTCAGCATTTTGAGATAGATTTGAACAAAAGCAAAAGTAAAATAACACAGACGATTACAGTAATGTGAAGCTGAGCATTGTAAAAACTTCAAGGCCAAAATTGGAAACTGCATAGAAAATTTGGCAAAATGATTTGTTAGGAGAGTAACAAATTGTTTATAAGAACTTTAAATACTTGACATATAAACTATCAGGTTTGATTGCTAATCCCCCTTCTGTGAAATGTTTTATTTTCTCTTGAACGGATCTGAGGCATATACAAATTAGTAAAAATTTAATTAGGAGATCAATCATCAAATTATACATTAACTCTTTATTTAATGATTAAAATTATTAGAATATAATAAAAATTATCTTATCTTTAAGCTGAAGTCTATATAATAAAAACAATAAACCTAGGAAAGGGTACTCATATGTATTATATACCACTCACACAAATAGAAGTGTCTGCACAGGTAATCTTGATAATATTACTAGTAGAAATATGAAATATACTTCTTTAATAAATAGTAAAGATTGATTTCATATATATCCTCATTTTAATAAAATGATGATTTTATAAGACTTAAGTGAAAGAATAGTGAATTCAGTCCCCAAAATAATTAAACTTTAAGAAATGAATTCATAATTTCAGTTGCTAATTGGACAATTTGTAAACATTCTCTTAAAAATTAAGCAGTAATATACATCTGATCAAAGTTTTACAATGTATAAATAGGTCTCAGATGTTTCATTTAGTTCCAATGACCTTAACTGTGAAACTCAGCTTTTAACATTTTTGTATAGCAATATTTAACTTCTGAAAATCCTTAAGCTGTGCCAAGCATGGTAAAAATATTTTAATATATTCCCTCAACCTGTATCCATGTTCCTTTAGGTGACTTAACCAGTTTCTCACAATAAGAAAATAGCATATATTGAGTTTAATTTCAATATGCAATTTCATCCACTATTGTGTACCACATAGTACACAATACTATGTAACTGAAATGTATTTGTATAGTTTTTACTGCAAGCATTAAGTTATAACCTCTTCTCTGTGTAGCTAATATGGAAATACATGGACCAGGATTTTGATGTACTTAACCATTTTTTAATGTAAATGTCATATACCAGTGATATTATTTATCTTTCATTATATCCACATACGGCTCTGCATACATAAGATCAAAACTAACTGCAAGTCTAGATTTATTGTTTCTTTGTTTTACGTGCTATAGAACAATTATCTTGATTTTACTTATGTATTTATTTATTTATTTAGAGACAGGGTCTTGCTCTGTCACCCAGGCTGGAGTACAGTGGCTCCATCTCAGCTCGATGCAAGCTTCACCTCCCAGACTCAAACGATTTTCCCACCTCAACCTTCCAAGTATCTGGGACTACAGGCATATGCCACCACACCTGACTAATTTTGTATTTTTAGTGGAGAGGGATTTTCCTCACGTTGCCCAGGCTAGTCTCAGACTCCTGGGCTCAAGTAAGCTACCTGCCTTGGGCTCCCAAAATGCTGGGATTATAAGCGTGATCACTGCACCCAGCCAGTGTTTATTATTTTTTTCTAAATCATGTTCACTTGTCAGGCTAATAATGGCAAGTGTTTATAAACTTGTGGTTTCAATTTATATTGCTCTTATGTTTAGTGATGTTGAACATTTTTTCATATAGCTTTTGGCTATTGTACGTCTTCTTTTGAGAAATGTCAGTTCAGGTATTTTGCCCATTTTTAAAAGAGATTATTGTTCTTTCATTGTTGAGTTGCTTGAGTTTCTTATACGTTTTGGATATTAGCTACTTATATTTTTTGCTTTGCAAATAGTTTCTCTCATTCTATAGGTTGTCTAGTCACCCTGTTTGTTTCTTTTGCTATGCAAAAATAATATTTTAATTTCATATAATCTTACTTGTCTGTTTTGTTTTGTTGCCTATGCTTTTGGGGGTCATATCCCCCAAAAAACTTTGCTAAAACTAATATTTAGAAACTTGTTTCGTTTATTTGCTTTTAGTAGTTTCAAGTCTTACATTCAAAGCTTTAATTAATTTTGAGAAGATTTTTGCATATGGGCTAAGATGAATGTCCAATTTTATTCTTCTGCATGGAATATCTCAATTTCCAACATCACATCATTTATTGGAGAGACTGTCTCTTCCCCATGGTATGTTCTTGACACATTAGCCAATGATCAGTTAACTGAAATGTGTGGATTCATTACTGAGCTATCTGTTTCTCTCTGTATTTCTCTGTATGTGTGTGTGTGTATGTATATATATATATATATATATATATACATACACACACATATATATGTATATATATGTAAATATAGAATAAGTATCAGCTCAGAAGTACGTGTGTGTATATATATATATATATATATGAAACTATATATAGTGTAGTTTATCAGTGTATTTAGAAAATGTTTTTCTAATAAATCTTTCATCATAGACACCAACAGCATGGGCTAAATCATATGGTCCTAAACATTATCTATCAGTGTTTGAAAAGTTATTATATACATTTTCCATATTACAACTTGGAGTGAGAAACATACTTCATGAAATAATAAGTCCAATATAGTTAAATTAAAGTGAGTAAGGTGACTCTAACAGCAAATGTAGTTAGAGAGGTAGATGAATAGGAGGGGTAAACACTTTAGTTATTTTAAGGTAATTTAAAAGAAAAGGCCCCTCCTCTGCAGAGCAATGAGCCATTGGTCAGTTCTTTGTTTGTTGTATGTACTATAGAACAAACAGTTCTCTAGAGTTTAGTGAGATGACTCGTTTTAAAATGATGACTCTGGTTAATAAGTGGAGAATAGATTGTTTGAAATAAAGGTGTAAGTAGAAAGACCATCGAGGAGCCGCTCCCAATATTATATTAAGAGGTTATTGTGGCTTGGTTTAAGGTGGTAATTTGGAATACTGAAAATTTTTTATTTTAAATATATTTTGAAGGTGGTATATACAGTATTTACTCATGACTTGGGTAATGGATATGAGAGAAAGCATCAACTATAACTCTAGCATTTTCATTTTTAATGGCTATAGGCAAATTATTCTCAAAAATTATATTGGCAGTCAGATCCCAGAGTCACTTTATTTTTTTGCTGTCAGCCATGGGCTTGTTTCCAGTCTTAAATGCTGCAGTTTATGAGTAGGGAATGTAGTGACACAGCCTATCTGTTCAGCAAAACTGAATCTTGCCTTCCACAATGAAGCGGTGGCTCCTTTCTCTGGCCAGACTTGAGTGACATAGTTTGTCAGTCTACTTGCAAGCCAGATCTCAGTGCTTGCTATTTTATGTTATTGTGTGTATGTGTTTTAGGGGGAAATTCTTTACCACTGGTCTACAGTTTTTCTTTCCCTTTCTAGTTTTCAACTAAAACTAAAATCTTTTTTTATAACGTTTCTCTGTTTTACTTAACATTTTCTTGAAACTCAAACATAAGGACTCTTAGAATTATTAAGTTATCCTCCCACCCCAAAATTCTTAAATAACTTTGCAGATAACTTATTATTTTTATGTTACACTAAAGGAATTGAGGGTTTAGGAAGGTAACCAGGACTGTGACCATTAACTACAACATTTACTTCACACCAAGCAACGACTACGTAGCTCTTGGCATGGAAGAGGGTAGAATTGGTGCATCAACGGCAAAAAAGCCAGTGGAAAGGCATCCATGCTAGTTTGTGGCAGCCCTTTATCTCTTCATACAGACACAAAGACCATTTGCTAATGCTAAATAAAATGGAAATAAACTATCTATTCTTGGTTATAGAAAGTATGATGTAAGAGTGTCTTCTCTAAATATCTAATATACAGGAAAATATAGTCTGCTAAATATAATGTGTTCTATCCAATATCAAAATTGTATGTTTTATACACTGAATTAAAAAATTTAAATAATTTGAAGAAAAACTTCATATTCTTATGCATTCATAAATTTTTCTTTTTTAGTTTTGTATGTAAAATATATTTTGGTATTCCATAAACAAATTTTACAGTTAAATTTATTTTTATTTTATAACTTTATAAGATGCATATTTTATGCAAATATACTTCATTGTCACAATGCTGAAGGTATTTACATAATTATTATGTAGTCATTATTCAATTATTGAATATTTATGTCTCCTTAAATATGTTATATTCTAAAAATCTTGTGATGCATAATAAATACTGTAATGTACCTAGTATATCCCATCAAGGAAGTAATGGGAGAATATAGAATTAAATCAATAAGATTTCACTCAGAAAAATATTACCATAAAGAACATGTCTTGTGACCTGTAGAAGTAGTTGAAGTAGTCACAGAGAATACTGAGAGTGATGGTGGGTTGGAAGAGTAGGGACAGGTTCATGAAAAGGCTGCAGTAAAAATACGTCTTCCTTAAAACCAAAGATGTTCTACAGTCTTTACAACCATGTCCTGCAGTCTGTGGCTGAATTAAGGACCCTGATGGGAAAGCAACTAGAAAAATTCACTCAAGGACCACCCTGTCACCATAAGCATCAAGCCAATAGAAGTCTTGTAACCTATTTTCTGCTTTCTGAAATGGAAATAAAGCAACAGGAGCAGAGCAAAGAGTGGATAATAAGGACACTGAATATTCAATTCATTAGGGGAAAAGTCTCATGATTGCCAACTTTTTTGCTTTGCTTAACAAATAGTTTTACCTAGAGAGCAATAAATGTGTTGCACCCAATCACAGACACTGTTTCTGAGGACATACATAATTATTCAAGCATCCAAGGTGAAACTCCTTTAAGAACTAAAATGAGACCTTGGTGTCACACAAGCAGCATTGTTTTTGACAGTCATAAATTATTTGGAACAAGTTACTTTTGTCAACAGATCAATTTTTTAGTATGTAAATTTAAAATATGCTGATCAATCTAGTCAATTTTAAATACTAAAATGTTTCAACTAGCTTTCTCTAAATAAATGCATTAAAATGCCGGTATATTTTTAAGGTGGGATTTTGTTATCATTAACCGAATGTAAATAACATCATATGTCACCAGCTTAGCATTCACCGTTGTCATATATAAAATCCCTAAGTGCTAGAATTAGGGTTCCCATGTGACACACGGAAAAAGTGGCTGAAACAATTTCCACTTTTTTTTCGTCAAAAATAGATGTTATTTCTTCATCCTTTGAGTCTTGGCTCTCTTTCTAACCTGTTACAGAAGTGCAAGTTAAGAGTCCAGGACTCAGAGGCTTTGCATACTTTCACTTTAGAGGCACTTGAAACCCCGCAATTGACATACGAAGAAACCTGGATAATCTGCTAGATGAGAAACCACACAGGCAGAGGTCTTGGTTTCTACAGTAATCCTTTCTTTCTTAGGCATCTCCATCCTCCAAGATGAGGTCACTGACCTGTAGTAAGACCATTGAGAACAGGGGAGCTTGTCCCAGATCCAAATTGCCCAGTGGACACAGGTCAAATTCATGAGCCACAGAATCATCATACATGGAAACTAAGTTTTAGGATGATTTCTTATGCATCAATAGTTGAGTGACAAATAGCACAATACAAATTTAGAGAATAATTAGCCTATTCCTTCTAGAATCTCTCTTCCTTCAGAGACAGTTGAGGGTTAAAGTATGCCATACCAAAATTTCCATGGCATCTTGGTATCACAGCAAATCACCTTTATTTTATGGCACACATCTTTTTTAAAGTCAAAGATTTTCTACAACGCCTACCTGTGAGATAATTATAAATCCACTGGTCACTGTTCCTTTGCCCTCCCTGAGAAAAGTCAATCTTAGAAGTCTGGTTGACTTTTATGTCATATGAAATTAGATAGAGTTATTCCCAGAGATAGAACATATTATGTACTTTATTGTTTTTAAACCACAGGGACAAAAGATTTTGGTATTGATCCTCTTTCTCTCATGAGTTCTTTCTCTTTCTATACTGATTTATTCATCTGCCTCCAAGAAAGGTCTAAATAACAATATTTCTATCAGAAAACTGATGTATTAGGATTCTAATAGGAGACATGCATACGTGTGTGTGTGTGTGTGTGTGTGTGTGTGTGTGTGTGTGTGTACGAAGAAGCAGAGGGAGAAGGAGGGAGAGAAGAGAAATTTATCTTGTTAAGTTGCTCATGAGATTGTACAGCTTGGAAAGTTCAAAATCTGCAGGAGAGGCAGGTAGGCTGGGGGCCCAGGGAAGAGAGAACGCTGCAGTTCAAGTAAGAAGGCAGCCTGCTGGATGGATTCCTTCTTCTTCTGCAGAGGTCAGTCTTTTTGTAGTAAAAATTTTAACTTAGATGAGGCCCACAAACCCACATTATTGAGGCTAATATATTTTCTGAAAGTCTATTGACTTAAATATTAGTCTTACCTAAAAAATACATCACAGATATTTTTGTCCAATAAGTAGATTTTAGCTGCTGCTGTCACATAAATAACTATGTGAGATATAGGCTATGTTAATTTCATTCACTATAGAAAATAGTTTACTCGCAATATTTATCCCATGACATCATGTTGTAAGCCTTAGGTATACATAATAAAATTTATCTTAAAAATGAGGTTCAGCAATAAAAATCCGTTATCACAGAATCACCTAAAATTATGTTTGACCAAATATGTAGGTACAGTGTCCTAGCCAAAATGGCACACAAAATTCACCATCATAGCTGAGTATATGATTTCATGTTTGTGCAGACTCTGAATCTAAGACATGGCGCTTTCAAAACACCATGTTTCACCAAATACAGACATTATACATTTATTTCATTTTGGAGTCAAAACTGATAATTATACACAGAATGTTTTCTTTCTTTTTTCCCTGGAATTGGCTGGGTACATGGCCACCTGGGATAAACACTATATTCTGAAAGCTTACTTGGAAATAGCTGTAGTCATATGCCTGAGACAGGGCCACTTGAAAGAATGAAAATGTACCTTCTGTCATTTCCAGGATGTGTTTTAACAGGAAGGGGTGTGTTAATCAGCTTTCTGTTAGCTAAACTGAATCTAGAGTAAATTAATGATAAGTGTGATAAAGCAGGTGGAGTAGTAAGCTGCCTCCTAATATACTAGGAGTATATTAGTATACTAGGAGTATATTATTATACTAGGTAGTCCTATACTACCTTCAGGTTTAATTTGCTTAAGAAAAAAAATGTGTTTCCACATTGATGAAGTTACTGTTATAATAATTTTGCTTTCTATTACTCACTGGTGACTCTAACCTTAAATAATACAGTTGTTTTGGCTAACATATTGTGTCTCATCACAGTGTACCTTTCCATGCTTCTACACAAATCCTCTAAATTACATAGATAGCCCACTAGCTCCTTCTCCAATAAACATTCTGTTACCATGGTATTTTTTTTATACTACCATTACTTTCCAATTTATTAAAAACATGTTTCTTTTTCATTAATTAAAAAAAGAGAATACTTGTTAAAGACATTTACAAACCAGTCTACATGTAATATGTTGACACGTTGCTCAAGATTCTTTTTT
>NW_016107797.1:812558-841414 GCF_001604975.1 Cebus imitator
AGAGTTTTGCTTCTCTTGCCTAGGCTGGAGTGCAATGACGCAGTCTTCACTCACTGTAAGCTCTGCCCTCGAGTTCAAGAGATTCTCCTGCCTCAGCCTCCCAAATAACTGAGATTACAGGCACCCATCACCACATCTGGCTAATTTTTACATTTTTTTTTTTAGAGACGGGATTTCACCACATTGGCCAGGATGGCCTTGAATTCCTGACCTCAGGTAATCTGCCCGACTGGGCCTCTCAAAGTGTTGGGATTACAGGTGTGAGCCACCACGCCACGCATGGCCTGCTCAAGATTCTTAGAAGGTTCTTAATTACTTAGACAAAAATATCAAAGAGCCTGAGACCTTTATCAAAGTGGGATTGTTTCCCTTTGTTTTTAGGAAAAGCCATTATGATTTTAAAAAGCTATAAAAGTAAAGCTATTATAATCTTTTTGTTTGAATAATATTACAGATTTTTTTCATTCAGTGATTTTATGTTTATGTAATTACATGTCTATTCAATCATTCATTCATTTATCCAACCAGTTTTCTATGAAAGAATTAGTAAGAATCTATTACACACTAGACCCTGTACTAAGCTGTGAGAAAGTATGAATAAGTCACAGTCTCTGCTTTCAAATTTCAGTAATCTCTGAGAATCTAAAAAATATATTATTATACCATGTATCAGGAAATAACATTAAAGGAATGAATATAGGATATTAGTGTTTTAACTGCATGTTGGTTTTAATTATTCTCACTTTTGATGCTCTTCTATAAGAAGTATAATAACTGATCCTGTGATTATTGATTTCTCAATGCATGGAGTTTTTTTCTCCTTTAGGTTTGCTAAGAAACTGAGAGAAGAATGGAAAGTCATTTGGACATAGAGTAATGGACATACCTTTAATGTGGATCCACAGGGATTTTCTGAATTTCTCTGGTCATTACATGGCTAGTATCAATTCCTCAGCAAGCCTGGCAGTCAGTTTTTTTTTTTTTTTTTTTTTTTTTCCTGTGCACAACAGTTTTGTGGTAAGAAGAAATCCCTAAGGATGTAGAAAGTGTCAATTGTTTAGATTCATAAGAATACTTCCCTCAGACTGCAGCTGTTAACACCACTCTTTCTCTCTCAGGTGATGTATGATGTCTGGGGCTGGGAAGAAATAACTTAGGGAAGGTTTGTCAATACATTCTAAAAGAAAATATCATAGATGTTCCCCATTCTTTTCAAGTTCAACTTGTACCGTACTGGAGGTATCAATAGCTCATGTTGATGAAAACAAATGGGAGTGAGGATGTGATTTGATCAGATTTGATGTTTTATAGGAGGAAATGGAACTCAGCAGTAGCTGATAAGAGTGCTAAATAGCTGAAAATTACCCTAAGATGATCCAAAACCCTTGCAGACACACTCCAGTAGTTTTCATGATGCTATGGAGGGAAAGGACAGTTATATAAATGGAAGTCTTTTCCCCTATTGTCCCAGGAAATGTAAAATAATCATTTTGTTCAAGGAAAGAAACTTTTAATAATTTAAATGTGTGAGCAGACTTTGTCTTAGAAATACGAGGTTTTGATTTTCTGAATGATAATGGACACTTATAAGGGTATTTTTGTTCATTGGTACAAAATATCTCCAGACTTGGAAGGCAAAAGTCCCCACTTAAGAAGGGAAAATGTTATAAATGTGAGAATGAAAATGAAAAAAAAAAAGACTTGACACATAAATATAATAACGAGTCCCATGTGGAAAAGGTCATATTTAGACTTATGAACTAAATGAGTTAATGTACAGAGAAAGAAGAAAACTTCCCATAAAAAAATCAAGATATGGGAAGCAGATAATGATAATTATTGGTGCTCCTTGTCAAAAGATACAAATGTAGATTATAGCTTGAGCATCTGGAAGACAACCATGTCTCTTTAAGTTACCTTCATATAATAGGATATGTCATGTTCTTTTCATGTTATCAAATGTAAATTTATTTCTAAAGCTGATACTACCTGACCACATCGACTAACTAAATTTTGTCAAGTCCTGGAGCTAATATTAAAGGTGGCCTTTTTAAACTACAAATACTAGAATTGATCATTAAAGCACTCTCTCTCTGATTCCAACTTAAACCATATCTTTCTTATTTCATATGCCTGAGTTACTGATAGATACATTCATAGCATACTACAGGACCATGCTTCTTTCATACTATTTCCTCTCATTATTTTGTTTGATAATGGTGTTTTACATTTTATCTCACAACCTATATATAGGTCTATTTTGTGCTGAATGTTTGGTTCCATTAATCTATATGTAGAAACTGTATTCCAGTGTGATAAAATATAGAGGTGCGCCATTTGAGAAGTAATTAGGTCAATAGGGTAGAGCTCTCAAAAACGGGATTAGAGCCTTTATCAGAAGAGGCTGGAGATCTACCTAGCTTGCTTTCTTCATGTAAAGATACAAGGAGAAGTTGGAAATCTGCAACTCAAAAGATGACCCTCACCAGAATCCAACCATGCTAGCACCTTAAACTTTGACTGTGAGAAAATAATTTGTGTTGTTATAAGCTCTCCATTCTGTGGTACTTTGTTATAGTAGTCCAAACTGATAAAAGCAGAGTTTTTGTATTAATTCAAACACTTGCCTGGTACCAACTATTTGATTACCTGTACATCTATGGTTTATCTTAGAATTTCAATTCTCATTCACAAGTTATCTAATTATGAGCTTTAATAATTGTAATCTATGTTCAAATTCATTGCATTTTATATATATATATATATGTATATAACTTTCTCTTAAGTTTTTCAATTTTATGTGCATAACAATTAATTAAAGTGAATGTTAGTCAATTTACAGAATTGCCAACAAAATAAATTTCTTTATGTTTTGTTTTAAGAAACTATGCTTCTAGATGGCTTGTTATGCAGTAATATATGACTACTACAGAAATAGATGAAATAATAGAGCCTGGGTTCTGCCATAACAAAAATTTTAGGTATGTAAGTTAAATTTGGGATGAGATAATATGTCTGACTGTTGATATGGTAAGGAAATTGTTAAAGAAGCCTGGAAAATGGAAACATACATTATGTAATAACTAAATGACGAAAACTGTTAACTGTGGTAACTTGGAGTGTGAAAAATACATATAATGAGCTTGTGGACTTTGGCAGATGATTTCCAGGTAAAAATTGGAAAGTATCATTTGGCTTTTTTTAGCTGCCTTTGATTATATGCAGGAAAGAGATGAGCTAAACGAAAACATTACAATCTGCAAACATAATTTAGAGAGAATATGGATGATCCAGAACTTTCTGGTTTTAAAAATTAAGCTTTTTACCAATTCTACAATTTCAAGGTTGCAAAAGATTCTTAAAGCAAGAAATAGCCTCAGGTTCAAAATAAAGTAAAGTAAAAGGTATGGTTAAAGACCACTGGTAAGATTTTTAAATGACTTCAGTAATTCCCTCTCTGCTCTACAAAAGGACCTCTAGGAATCTTAAGAGCATTGTCTCACAGCAATATAACATGGCCAAAGTTTACGAAAGCCTCCCTAGATATAATTGTGCGTGTGGATGTTAATGCATGCAATTAAAACAATCAGATTTAGAGGAAACCCACCGAATGTTTAAGTTGTTTTAGTGAAGGCAATACTAGCTTTAATTAAAAGGATCTTTCATCACCTGGTACACCAAAGTCGGAAAGCAGGTTGGGAAAGATACTAAACTTCAAACATGGCTTATTTTTTATGGAAAACAAGAAGTTTAGAACATAAGATAAAAGTCCATAGACAATAGTGGATGGACATGTTGTACTTTTAGGACAGAACATAGTCTTAAGAAATATTTCATAACTCCAGAATAGGGAGAATTGTATTGCTGGTGAGATTTCAAAATTTCTTTGGAAAAGTGGCTATCATGTATTTCTTCTTCTTTCTATTTTCAAATGGGAGTAATTATTATTACTTAATTTTTATATCATCTTTACATATTGTTTGCATATTGAATTGATAGGAAAAACATCTGAAAAGCCACCTGTGCCTACAATTTTAGGCCTGAAACTCTGGATTCAGTGTGTGATACTGTAATTAGAAGAGACATTTGGAGGTGTTAGGAGTTAATATATCTTTTTTTTTGTAAGAGATCCATAAATTATTGAAATAACCAGGAGGCATTTTGCAGATTGTTGCATTATGTTCACTATTCTTTATAATTTTGCTCCTTTACTGACTCTGATAGCTTTCTTCCATACCAATTCTAAGACAGTATGTTCCTGGACTTTTTTGGCCAATGAACAAAAGAAAACTCAAGCCAGTAGAGTCTGTATAAGTATCTGCACAATTGAGCGTGCCCTTGTTTTCTGTCCTTTTTGTCATATAATGGCTATATGAAGAACTCCTGACTAGCATGTGGGATGAGAAAGACAAGTCACCCATTTGTAGTGGTTGTTTCAGTCAATAGCTTGTCAAGTTCCAGACAAGTGAATGAAACCATCCTACCTTATTTGTCGACCTAATAGACCTCCCTGTTATGAGCCAGTTCAGCCAAGTTTGGCTGAGTCAGTTCAAATGTGAAAAATAACCCAACCCACTGAAACTTAAACAAAATGCATACTTTTTTAGAGTCTGTGTTTGAGGGTGTTTTGTTATAACAAAAGATAGTTGGTATCAATAATGATTCATATTTTACGATGTATTTTACACCATATAATATAGACATATCCAATGTAATTGGCCTGAAAACAAAATTATTTTTCAGGATAGCCTTTTATCATATTAGTATTAAAATATTTAATAATCTAAAAAGAATCAGTAGTCTGGAAGAGAGAAATAATTGCCTCAGGTCTTCACACTAAAAGGAAGATATATTTTCAGTAAGACAGCTGTATACTCTGGTGGCAGAGTTTGTAGAACAACTCCAAGGAATGGCTAATTACAAGGGCATTGAACATTTAAAAATTGTTTTTCAAGAGAATTTAGCATCAAAGCAATGTAACAAGAGATAAAGTCAGTAGAAAAATATAAGCAACATGAATAGTGCAATCTGTCAAGAATTTTAGTGATGAAATTATTTTATTCAATCTCAGAAGTAATTACTATGTCATTACAATGTGTGGGGATCCACCTTATGTTATAAAGTACAAAGACACAATCTATTTCCTTAAAGAGCCTACCATCTACCAGGAAATTAGAAAATAAATTTAGGAGACATCAAGCTTAAAGAAAACCTGTATTGGCCTGGCGTGGTGGCTCATGCCTATAATCCTAGCACCTTGGGAGGCCGAGGTGGGTGGATCACGAGGTCAAGAGATCGAGACCATCCTGGCCAACATGGGGAAACCCCATCTCTACTAAAAATACAAAAATTAGCCGGGCGTTTGGCACACGCCTATAGTCCCAGCTACTCGGGAGGTTGAGGAGGAAGGATCACTTGAACCCAGGAGGCGGAGGTTGCACTGAGCTGAGCAAGACTTCAAAAAAAAAGTAAGAAAAAAGAAAATCTGTATTATTCTTATTTGTTTCTTTATTATTTCAAGACAGAAAATATCAGATAAGATTTGTAGCTAAAGTTAAATGATTTGTATATAGTGAGAGACTGGAGTTGCATTGCTAGCAATTTCCTAGGCATTCAACAGAAGGAAATTGTGACTTTTAACATTAACATCTGATTATTTCCTTTTTTATTCTGTTTACTCAATTCAATGGAAAAATCTGTCTATGAAATTATTATACCACTGGCCAGTGGTATAGTGACTCCACTATACTACTTAGCCAGTTTGTTATGTATTGAATTTTATACCTTGTGATAGAGTAGATAAAAA
Source organism: Cebus imitator (assembly GCF_001604975.1). NCBI lineage: Eukaryota > Metazoa > Chordata > Mammalia > Primates > Cebidae > Cebus > Cebus imitator. The sequence goes on from NW_016107797.1 coordinate 818,365, forward strand.
TCTATCAATATGGCCAAGGAGCTTTAGGTAGGATAACTCTACTTTAGGCTTCTCTATGATATCTTGGGTTTATTTCAATGAAAACTGCAAGTAAGAGACAGGTAGCCAAATCCCCTGATTTTAGCGTGAGAGGACTATCCATTAGAAAAACATGATTGTAAGTCATCTACATTTAAATATAAATAAGTTAAATTGTTGACTCTGAGTGGGAGATTACATATACACTATCTATTGTATAATAAAGGGTTACCATTTTGTAGATTGACACCTTTTTATGATCACAGATAAACAAATGGAAATATTGTTGACAGAATATTGCTAATGAGAAGAAAGAAGTTTGAAATTCTATATTGTTCCACACCAGGAGAAAAGTGATAATTTAATTGTGATTATCTTTTATTAGGGCTTGGATTTGTTTCTTATAGAGGGTGTTCAAGTAAGTTTTCCTTTTTCTTTATTCTTAAATGAGATAACAATGACTCATTTGATAAATGTCATTCACTGACTATATGAAAGAATTTATTTTAGTGAATGAAAATATTTCAATTTTGACTGAATATAAAAGCGTATTAATTTGTTAACAAAACTATACAATTAAAATTTTATACCTAAATTTTAGAAATCTTATACATAAAGAAATGTATGTATAACATTTATGTATAAAATGTTTCTGATCCAAATAAAAATATACTAAGAATATCTATCTAATTCATTAACTTTATATATTGCTATTTTCTGAATGTTTTATTGCTCACTTATCAAATACTTAAAATATTAAACACCAAATATATCAGTGATATGTGAAGAGGTTTGATTGCAATTCATCTAATAAGATTTCGAGCATTTTATATGTTAAAGAATTCCAATGTCCTTAATCATTTTCAAAGAATTGGGTCAACTTCAGAGTAGGGAAATAGTTTGGTCAAGGGTTGAGGGTATTTCACTTATTCATTAAGATTCCCAAATGATATAAATAAAGAAATTCCATATTGAACAAACAATGCCCCTCCTACCCACCTACTCACATTTAATAAAACATGGACTTTTCATTCATATTCTCAGATAATTATAAGGTCAAAAAACTCCTGAATGTTTTAGTTCTTCCCTCATGGTCTCTTCTTGTCAGTGACTATGTTCCCATAGTATCCATTTGTTTTCCATTTCTCCATCAGAGGGGTCTGGTCTATCATGAGAATAGTAATCCCACTGTCATTATTCAGCAGAACGTGGTTTTATCAAATACAGCAACTGTTATTAAACAACAATCTAAATAGTATGTTTACATAGTGTTATTATTTTGAGGCTGGACATTTCTCCTTTATGTTCCAGGGTGGGGACTTTGGTGGCTGCCACTATCCTTGATCCTTCTACCTTGCTGTAGGCTAACTTGGTAAGACAGCAGAATCAGCAGTTTATTTCTTCATGTTCTCTTTGCAGCTGAACCATTTTCATGAGTTGTAGGCATCAAGGAAGATACTGAGTCTTAGTGTAACTTGTTATGTAGTTTGATATTGTAAACCCTATGCTTTCCACAAGATAAGGTTTTGGCCTCATTTTGTTATTCAGTTCTCTTCTACAACACAATAGACTGTTGTCTTTGTTTTTTACCTTCCTGTCAGCTTCAGAGCAAAGATGATTTTCCTTGTCACCAGAGTGATAACACCACAGATACAACTGTTCTATCTTTTATTGACAAAATCTTGTCTTCATAGTATCAAAGGTGGGGAAGAGGAACAATGGTATGCTCTACTTCTCCTTCTGCATGAAAATATGTCACAGGGATTGAGTCAACACCACTTTGACCAGTGAGCAGGTGAAAGGGGCTAGAGTAGTGCATTTTTCACTCTGGAAGGTGATGGGCTTCTCACAATCTATGCATCAACATTATGGCAGTTTTAAGTCCTGTTGTCCATTGTTAATTAATTTTTTTTTCTGATACTATTTGACTCTTATTTTATTTATTTTTTGCAAGCAACTCGGGTTTTTATTATCTTTTATTAGGTCTTAAATTACTTAAGGAAAGTAAGACTTCTCAATAAAGAGTATTTTTTTCAAATATGTAATTTTCTATATTAATCTTTCATCATTTCATATTGACCAGTGATCATGTTTAATCAAGTGTTTTAGACTTTTTTAATTTTTTTCAGAAACTTCCCACAGTGAAATTGTAAACTAAGTCTTTTTAACCTCCAACTAATTTTGGAACATATCAGAGGACTCCTGGAATGCCAGAAGGTATCTGAAAATAAAATATATTAAACTAGTCAGGCTTACTTGAGATATTACATTACATGAGAAGCACTGTAAAATTAAAAAATCCATGTTTAACCTTAGAGTTATATTTTTACATATCTGTTAATATTTTCTCCAAAAATTGTATGAAAATCCTAGAAATCTGATATATCTGCCATAATGTTAATCATTATGTTAAAATATCATAAGCCACAGTAAAATACCAAATTTCTTTGTTTATTGAGCTATTTTATAATGACCTCTCATGAGATCTTTACCTCTGGAAATTTTTGGTCTTATTGCCCAGAGTTAGTAGGTTTTTCTGATGCTATTTGAATATTTTTTTGCAAGCAACTATAATTCTAATGTGTTGCATCTTCAAATAGATCAATGAAAATATTCAATAATACAGGTTTCTGATGACGTTAAGATTAAATCATTAGACTAAGAGTTTTCAGAACTCTAGCGAAAAAAACTGATGGCTTTATGAAATTATTCCAAAATTAAACAGAATAATAATTAATTACATGGGACTTAATACATTGATGAGAATAATATATTTGTGGATTTTTATTTGAAGTTTGGCGTTTTTGTGATAGCCTAACAGACTCCATCTTAGATATAAGCCTGACAAACTCCATCTTAGCCTATCCCTTCCCACCATTTCTCCTTCAGGTGCACAACTGGGTCACGCTGTACCAAGTACCTTGTAACCATTGCAACTACATTCTGCTTGGCGAGTCTACCTGCTATTGTGAACCTACCCTCCTTCCTGATTGATTGTATGGAAAGACCCCCTGCTACCCCTCTTGGTAATCAACAATACTGGGAACCTTCTGCCCCCTGGTTACCAGCTTCCTTATCTAACTTGCTTGTTCTACTTCTGCTGAATTCCACTTTGCCATCCTGCTTCTCTAAGCAAGGTATAAAGAAATTAAGCCCCCTTCTCTGGGGCCAAGAGAATTTTGAGTGTTAGCCATCTCTCGGTGGCCAGCGATAAAGGACTCCTGATTCAATCTCAGAGTGTGGCACTTTCTCTATAAGTCACTTGGTTAAAACATTTTATTATTTTAATGTTTCTTTTTCTCTAGATTTAATGAAACTTTTTTTTAATCCTAAAGGCATCTATAATTTTCAACAATTGGGTAAATTGTACTTTTGTAAACAGAATTAGAACATTTAAATTATTTTCTACTTGATCCCTCCAGAATTTAGAGAGTGTCAGTGAGTATTTATTCCAGTTATTTGTGCAAGTCCAATAAGAATCTGTTCTCTTTGTAACAGGGCACATTAGGAAACACTGTTTATGTTACCAAGGCTTTGACAGTAAAGTGATATTTTCAGATACAAAGCTTTAGGAAACTAAGGTTGACTTTATGGAGTCAATAATGTCACTTGAGGGTAGTAGTTTGAGACCAGCCTGGCAAACATGGTGAAACCTCCTTTATATATATGAAAACAAACAAACAAACAAACAAAAAACAGAGAGAGAGAGAGCTAGGCATGGCAGTATATGCCTGTAATCCTAGCTACCAGGGAGGCTGAGGCACCAGAATCACTTGAGCCTGGGAGGTGGACATTGCAGTGAGCCAAGATTTCACCACTGCACTCCAACCTGAGCAACAGAGTGAGACTCTCTCAAGAAAAAAAAAAAAAAAAAAGCTGATGAACAATTAAAGGAATCTTTCTTCAACAGGCCTGACATTACTTATTAGTGCTTATGCTCAAGTTTTTGATCAGTGCTTCATAAATGAGAGGCTGACTGAAGGAGGGAAGGCAGAGTTGTTAAAAAATTGAATCGCTCTTAGACTGGGGTGGCTCTGGCACTTTAAATTCTGACAGGAAGGAACCAACGCTTAATGTAACAATATATTTAAACTAGAAACTGCACCCATTAGAAACCACCAACTAACCTCTAAGGACTTTCCACTCTAATCAGAATTGTTTTCTTTTTCTTGATTCTGTAAATGCTTTAAAAAGTTTATTATTTTGCTTCTTCCAGCAGAGTGCCAGCTCCTTTTTGTTTAGTGCTGCCCTGACTTATAAATTGTTGAAAGCTTAAATAAACTACTTAAAAGTTAAATGTGCTTAACTTTAAAAAAATCAACTCCAAAACTACCTAGACAAATCTATTCCATAGGCTGAACACATGGTTTTCAACCTAAATATCCCCAGACCTAATATATTCATAATTAACAAATTGCATACAAAAATGCAAATGATAAAATGAGAAATGTTTTAAAAATTACTACACCCCCACTGCTAAATTTGACTGGCTAAAAAAAAAATTACTGCAAAATGATTAATTGCATAAAGCCTGTAAGAAAAAGTTATAGCAGTTCATATTGTTGAGATGCTCCAATATCTCAAATATTATACATTAAAAATGTGTTAATATCATGAGCATCAGATATTTAGCAACCTGGAATTCTAAGAAACAGTGAACATTTTTTAATAATGCTTTGTATTTGTGTGCTGTCAAAATAGTATTCTAAATGATTGTATAAGTTGAAAATAGGTATCTTTCAGATATGCAGTGTTTCAAAGGTATAATCAGTTAATCAATCAGTCAGACTGTTTATTAAAAAAATGGTAAGCTTGAAATGTTCTGTTCCCTTCACGGATTTCTGACAATAAATGGAATATTTTATTTTTATCTGATCCTAAGTGATATATTTTATTTTGTTCTGAAAATGTGGTGTTTCCTTATGTACGTGAACATTTAGAACTTTAAGCTGTATTTGGATCGATATTGAAGCTTTAAATTCTAGCTTGTTTTTAAATGAACAATAAAACATTTGAAAATAGTTGAATAGAATAATTCTTTTTTTACACAAAAAATACTGAATTTTAAAATGCTTAAATATTTTGTTATTAAATTATGTTGAATTATTCTTAACATATATAAATTATATACTCTATATGGATTAATTATAATACATAAATAATCATATAATTATATTACATGTAATAAACATATATAACTATATTATATGAAATAATAGATATAATTTAGTTAATGTTAAATTGTCATTTGGTCTTTTTTTCTGGAGGTACATTAGTCCTTTGTCGCTTTCTGCAACTGAGTATGCTGATTTACTTTAGAAGGAATTGCAATTCAAACACCTTCAGAAGCAAGTAAGGTGTTCAGTCTCCAGATTACCAGCGTTAGTAGCACCTGAGAACATTTTAGAACAGCAAATATCTGACTGCCCACCCTGAAAGCTGCCCTCATCCACGTGCATCTCCGGGTACTTAATGATGAGTAAATCAAGGTGTGGGACCCAATAATTTGTGCTCTAACAAGTATTCAGGTGCTGCTAATGCACATTCAGGTTTGAGAGCCACAGATGAAGTGTAACATTCCTTTCACACTAAACTGTGGTGAAGACTGTAGCAAAGTAAAGAATATAAATCTTATTTTAAACTATTTTTTAGTTTTTTGTTTGTTTTTAAAAATTTGTTTTAAACACTTGTCCAAGTCAAGAAAATAAAATCCAAAACAAAAACCAACAATAAAAACCTGTATGCAGGATGAATTCTGACTGTTCTGCCTCCTGGCTGCAGTTTTCAAATTATATTTATATATATTTTATACTATTTTTTTTCCACTTAGAGACTCATTTTATTGTGGTAATGATGTAACTTTTCCTTCTTTCTCAGATTTAATTTTATACATCACTTGAATCATGTGCTTCAGGTCTTCATGAATTAGTTACTTTTTAAAGAAAGTATTATGTAATTTTACCTTAAATATTTACTTTAAAATAAAAAAATCTGTTTTTTAATATTTTGAACATCTTCTAGAGTTGGACTAGTTTGTCAAATAATAGTATATTTTTAAAATTATCAAATTTATTCAAAAAACAGTAACAATTCAGTGGTTGATATTTATTTGTTTTTGTATTTTCCACTTTAGCAAAGTGATGAAAAAAGTAAACTGCAACTCTGACTTTGTAAAACAACTATGAATCATCTGGTGGTTCGAATATATTTTTTTTCATGTTTCCATTTTTATTCTGGTAACTGAAATTTTCATTTTATCCCCAAAGAATGCAATAAAATGTCATTTATAATAAATAAACATATAAACTCAACATCAATAATATTGCAAAGTCAGGTGAAAGCCCCAGCTCATGGTAAGTTTCCTGCATGTGAAATGTCAGTGATGGTTTTTAAGCTTAACATTGCTATACTGCCTCCTGAATTAATTTATTGAAATATTTACTTTGATGACAATAGTTTTGAGTGATAAAAATAATTAAGGACTAAGACTGCCATGGTCAATTTGACACTGTATAAAATTTAAATATCCTGAAAGTACAGTTATATCATGAAATTTAAACTTCTAATCTTTCACAATATTCTCTAAAAACTTATTTTTTCTAGACTACGCAGCAGCATTGTTAAAAAGAACACGGAAAAATTTTTGGATGTTGGATAAAAAAATCTTGGCAGAAAACTAAATATTCAGAAGTTGTTATAACTAGTAAAAGCTTATTTTAAATAATAATCTTTTAATATTTAAATCAAAAACAAACTGCTTTTTTATTTTTATTTTTTTTTAATGTTACAGGTCAGTTGCCATGGCTCACACATGCAAATTCCAATACTTTGGGAGGCAGAGACAAGAGGTTTGCTTGAGCCCAGGAGTTAGAGACTTGCCTGGGTAACATAGTGTGACCCCATTTCTATAGAAAATAAATAAATAATCTGGGAATGGTGGCGCACAATTGTAGTCCCAATTACTCTGGAGGCTGAGGTGGGAGGATTGCTTGAGACTGCTAGATTGAATCTACAGTGAGCTATGACTGCACCACTGTACTCCAGCCTGAGCAACAAAGTGAAACTCTGTCTCAAAAAAAAATAATTAAAAAATAAATAAAATGTTATACTTAGAATAGTTTTATTTTCTTTTTTAAACATTTTAAAAGATGCACCTTAAATTTCATATGGAACCAAAAAAGAACCTGTAAAACCAAGACAATCGTAAGCAAAATCAACAAAGCTGGAGGCATCACACTACCTGACTTCAAACTATACTAAAAGGCTGCAGTAACCAAAACAGCATGGTACTGTTACCAAAAGAGATATATAGACCAGTGGAACAGAACAGAGGCCTCAGAAATAATGCCACACATCTATAAGCATCTGATCTTTGACAAACCTGATATATGGTTTGGCTCTGTGTGCTCACACAAAATGAGACTGGTGTGGGGAAACAGAGATAAACCATGTCATTCTGAATATAATTCCTTTGTCGGATACGTATATCATCAATGTTTCCCACAGCCATCTGTTCAAAGTTTTCCTGGATCAACAACATGTTTTAATTTTAATAAAGTTCATTGTGTCAATCTTTTTCTTCATGATTACTGATTTTCTTACCTGTTGAAGGAATCCTTTTTCTTTCTTCCCTAGTTATATATTCTTTATTATCTCCTAGAAGTTTTTGGTTTGTTGGTTTTACTTTTCATATGAAATTCTATATTTCTGGGCTTGATTTGGAAGTATGATGTGAGATAGAAGTTTAGTTTTATTTTCATACAACTTTAACAAAATAAATATACATCATTTATTAAAAATATCTTTATTCCCTCAGGACACTATAGTTGGTTGCAAGCTTATCATACACAGATACAGCTCAGTTTCTAAAGTTTCTATTTGATGTTGCTATCTTGTGTATCTTTATACTAATACCATACTAGTGTATATCAGGCCTTCAAATAACATCCTTTTTATTTGCCGTCATTTTCTTATAAAGTTGTTGAGATAAAAAAAAAATTAATTCCCTGTAGGATACATTGTCTGTGTGGACTTTGCTTATTCTCCCATGTCTGCTCAGGTTTTCTTCAGGTGCTCCAGTTTCCTCTCACATCCCGCATATGTGCACATTGACATGTCTAAATGGTCCCAGTTTGACTGAGGTGTGTGAGTTCTATGATGGAAGGACAGTCTGTCCCAGGCTTGTTTCTGCCTGAGCCACTGAGACAGGCTTTGGCCACCTGTGACTGTGAAGTGGAATAGCAGGTTGGAAAATGAATGAATGAGTACAAGTACTATAAAATAAAAATTTGTATAGCATACAATACTCACACATAAGCATGACAGTAAGTGATGCAATAAAAAAGGACTCAGAGAGTCCCTCATATTTGTTAACACCTTGAACTGCATAGGGAAAGGAGGTGCTCCTTAAAAGTTTTGCCTTGTGATTATTTCTTAACCCATGAGCACTATGACTGCTGTCATCCACTCACTAAAAATTGTGCAAATAATTATGTTACTTTTAAAATTAATATTTCTTAAATGTATGTGTAGTTTATATTTGTTTTAACGTTTCGTGTTAGAGGTGTTTGGGGGTATATATTTAAAATTTGGTAAGTTTTTATTATCACTAGTATGTTATAGAGATTTAATTCTTGTTTATATCAATTACCTACAGTAAAATGGTTACATGTCATTTCATTTAAAGTCACAATTTACAAGAACCTATTGAAGACTTTAAGCAAAGACTTATTGTATTCTTTGTACTTTGTAATGTAAGACCTTGAATTAAAAACATTCTATGAATAGTCTTGTGTCTCCTTTTATCTTCACATTACAATATACACTTTAGAATATTATTGTCAATTTTCACCAGAAAAAAAATAACTCTAGAAATGGTATTGATTTGACTCTCTTATCAATTAGGGGGCAGTAACTATCTTGATAGTAATGAGTTCTGTAACATATATCATGGTACATTCCTTTATTTATTGAAGTCTTAACAATTGTTCAGTAACATTTTGTATGTTTTTTTATTCGTTGTAGGTAGATTTGTGGTAAATAATTCATTGGAAATATTTCTAGGTTTATAACATGATATTAATGTAAACAGGTTTTTTTTAATGTCACTTTCTAATTCCTTTTTGCTAGAAATTGAAATTATTATTTTTGTATTTATCTTGTATACTAAGGGCATGGCCAAATTTACTTCCTAATTATAAATTTGTCTAACAATTTATTTCACATTTCTCCTGTATATAATGGTGACACATGAAAATGTTTCTTCTTTTCTAACCTTGATGTATTTTATTGCTTTATCTTTTATAACACTAGTTAAATCCTCCAGTACACTGTTAAATAGTAGCAAGTAGAAAAGACATCCTTTTTAATTCCTAATCATAAATGAAAACAACATACAACTTTTAATATCTCATTATTACAAATAACTATTAGTATAATTTTTGTAGATATTCTTACTAGATAAGAGAAGGTTCTAATATTCTATAGTTGGCTAAAAATTTTTATAATATTAATTTTATCGTTTGAGATTTCAAATGATGCAAAACTTTTTTTCTCTCTTTTATTTAGGTGATGTGGTAAATTACATTGTCTGATTTGCAAATATTAAACATGTCTCACTTTTTTTGCAGAATGAAAAATAACTTCATTATGATATATAAGCCTTTTAATGAATTGCTGGATTTCACTTCTTAACATTTTATTTCACATTATTGTGCCTATGAAAAAAATTATCTGTTATTGACCTCTATTTGGCAAGTAATATAGTCAATGTAAATTAATTAGAAATTTTTTTCTACTATCAGAGTGTACTGTTCCCTTTATTTTAGCTATTTTTACTGCTTCTGTTTATTTCTCATTGATTTATATTATTTCATGCCTGATATTTTTTAAAAGAAAAAAATTAGTAACCATTCACAATGTTGACTTCTTATCTTTGAAGCATTTGACATGATTAATCAAATTTGTTACCCTTCATATCTCGTTAAAACCATAAAAGAACCTGTTTCTTCTTTGAGCAAAAATCCTTTTTTTCTAATTTGTGGTGTGATTAAAGTCATTAATACATTAAGTCTAAATAAGAAATTCATTGCTAATAAAGACACAAATCCATTAATGTAAATTAACACATAAAGTAAGTAAATGACTTTTAATTCTTGGATAATCCTCAAAGCCTAACGCACTTTGAATAAGAAGATAATTTATTTTTCCAGTCTCAGTAGATTAATTTCTACATCATTCAGAAATCCAGACAAAGTCCATTTCCATCAACTTTTCATTCCACACAATCAAACTCACTGTTAGGTTCACACAGCCTTCTCCTCCTTTCTTTCACCCCAAGGAATGAGGTGTCTCTCCCATTGCCATGACTATACTTCTGACCTCTACCCCCAACCCCTCCTGTCTCCTCAGAAACGCACTTAAACCAATCACCTTCTCGCTTCTGTACTCCAATCTCTTTTCCACCATTTTTCCCACAGCTGATAGAAATGTTCAAGACTCCTCTAATAAAAGTGTTTCCTTAGTGTCATATACTCCTTTCCTTACCATATCTCACTGAGAATACTCAAAAATTTTGTCTACCCTGCCTATTCTCCTAACTCCTCATATATACATTGTCAAAGTCAAATTTATATAAGTGCAAAATGTGTTTAATTAAATATTTCATCGTTTTAGATTTCCCTATGAATATTTCCCATTATCTCTAATAATGATTATAATGCTCCTAAACGTGGGGTGTAGAAGATCTTTTTGATACTTAATAATTCCTTAATGTTGCCTTGTTATAACTATCACCATGCCATCTTTCTGAAACTAAATATAAGTTTTTAAACAACAGGAACTCTAGTTGTTTCTTAATGGAGGTAAATGATGCATTTTATAAAGAATATTAACTTGTCTCTGTTGCTTTCATGTCATAACTCGTGTGGGTAAAACACCCTTTGCACTCTATCTTTTGTTACTATGAGCATCTTCAAGGTCTAAGTTGACAATCAGTCCAACAACTTCTTAAAAATCTCTGTCATGACTAGGATTACCATACACTGATATTTTGTTAGGAGTGTCGAAGTTTGTGCCAGTTGCTTTAATGTTATTTTTCATACCTCTCCATTACCCTCTTAAAATAGAATGACCAATAGTTTCCATTTACAATTGCAAAAGCATCTCACTTTGGATAATGCATTATATGGTCACACTAACTGCAGAACGCTTGTAGGGTACATGCTGATAGCTACATTTTAGATCTTTGTTTTACCATTTCTCACATTGGTAAATTCTTTTACCAGTTAACCTATGTTCAGATGATGAAGCAAAAGCCATTCCATTATGTTTTCTGTGTATCCACACCTTTTGTTTTTCCATCACATGTACCTGATGATGGTCGATACTGATTAAGCCTTGTTATGCAAAAACAGTTGTGTTCTAAGCATTGTCTGGTCCCTTAGATATCCAAATTCAGATATATCTTATATTCCCTGCAGCAGCTCTTTCAAATGTATACTACACAAGTCATTGCAAACCTGCTGCTCACCTCTCCCTGTCTTTCTCTCTCTCTCTCGGAGGCAATGACTGCCTTTGTAATCACAGAAAAGCAGTAAGTCTATAATCCCCTTTATAATTCCTTGCTTACTGACATATCTAATTCTACACTATTAGTATCATTTTTGTCACTTAACAAAAGATTATTCTTTCTCTTAAGATCTTGATATATGTGCCCCTCAATTTCTATCTATTTCAGGGTATTTTCTTTCCCTGTCTTTGAATTCCTTTACTGTCCTTCTCTCCCATTTGCAAACTCCCTTATGGTAAAGATGCAGTGGTCTATTCTATCACAAAATAATATCAAAACCAAAAATAGAACTAGCACCACCAAGCATGCAACCTTAACAGCAACAAGAACTAGAGATCTCCATGGTCAAAATGGAAGATAACATTTCAACTTGGAATGTTTCATTACTTGGTTAATGGTCCCATCATTTACACTGATTTTTAATTCAAGTATTAGCATTAATTATTTCCTTCACCCCACATATATCACTTGGCAAACCATAGTGATTTTAACTCTTTGTTGAGTCAAATACTTGTGTTTAATTTGGCAGCCGTTTCCTGAGTTTGTTCCACAATTTCCTATATATCAGTGCTATTTTACTAGCATAATAACTCAATTGGTTTTAATAATTTTTCTTACCCTTCTGACCCACCTTCATACCAGTGGGTTATTAAATAAAGAGTGTATATGCTTATGTAAATTTATTACTTAAAATTCATTGACTACTTCAAAATTATGAAATAATAAACTTGAAGTATTAACATGAGATAATTTTTATTCTGCTATAAATTTTTTCTTAATTTCAAACCATGCTATTAAAAGCTACTTAAATGAATAAAAAGTGAAACAAATTTTTAAATTTCTTTGTTCTGTGCTTTAGTTATTTTCTACATAGAGCAGAAAATCAAATGTTACAAAGGATACTGTGATTTAAAAAAAAAAAACATATCCTAAAATTTCTCCAATGTGAGTTTTACTTTTTATGTTAATTTGTCCGCACAATGCTATAAAGAACTGCCCAAGATTGGGTAATTTATAAAGAAAAGGGGTTTAATTGACTCACAGTTCTGCATGACTGGGAAGGCCTCAGGAAACTTATAATTACGGCAGATGGGAAAGCAGGAACTTTCTTCACAAGGTGGCTGGAGAAAGAAGATGAAGAAAAAACTTCAAAACACTTATAAAACTATCAGGTCTTGTGAGAACTCACTCACTATCACAAAAACAGCAGGGAAAAACTTCCCCCATTATCCAATCACCTCCCTCCCTCGACATGTGGGGATTACAGGTCTCTCCCTTGACACATGGGGATTACACTTCCAGATGAGATTTGAGTGGGGACATAGAGCCAAACCATATCACCCCTTCAGGTATACTTCTAAAATAGTTTATTGTACATTAATAAAAGCTCAAGGATGTGTGTGTGCACATATATATATATATATATATATATATATACACACACACAGAGAGTCTTCATTTACTTACCACTATTAGCTTTGTATAGAATAAGATCTGAATCACTATTATCAGTAATCGAGACCTTGCTAACTTAATATATGTTACTCTTTTTCATCCTAAATGCATGCACTATTTGTTATTTAAAAATTTAAATGGAATTATTGAGAGGGTAAAAGTAAATCCCATTTTGCTATTTCATTTTCATTTGTTCCATCTTTTTAAAAAATCTTTTTATGTGGTCTTTTTTTTTCTAAATTCCGTTGGGTTTTTCAGATATTTTACAATTCGTATTTCAGTTCATGTCTTGTATTTTTATATATTTAATTATATACTCCATCTCTTTGCATTTCCTCAAATGGTTGATTCAAGGATTACAATAGAAAATATCACAGTCTGCTTATATTTCATAATGTCCTTCTACACATATAAAATACTGAAAACATAATTGTATTTTTCCTTCTCCCTTTGTTATGTTATTTGGTCATTTACTTATTTTTATCCAAGTAATAAACCCCAACTATTATTATTGCTCTAAACAATTTAAATTGATAACTACATTTATTATTTCTGATTATCTTTATTATTTGGTACAAATTCAAATTGCATTTTAGCCTTGTCTTTGAGTAAAAATATCTTGTTTCAACTTTTTTTTTTTTTTTTTTTAAGATAGAGTCTGGCTCTGTCACCAGGCTGCAGTGGGTGACAGCATGATCAACGCTCACTGCAGCCTCAACCTTCCAGGCTCAGGCTATCCTCCTGCCTCAGCCTTCCAAGTAGCTGGACTACAGGAGCATTCTACTACACTGACTATTTTTTCAAATTTTTTGTAGAGATGAAGTCTCACTCTGTAACCCAGGCTGGTCTCAAAACCCTGGGCTCAAGATGTTCTTCTGTCTCAGCCTCCCAAACTGCTGGGATTATATACCTGAGCCAGTCACCACATCTGGCCTTTCAGAATATTTTATAACATAGTACTGTTGAAAACAAATTCTCTTAGATTTTGTGTATATGAAAAATATCTCCATGTCTCTTATTCCCAATCTTAAAGGACATTCTCTGTGTATGCAGTTCTTAGTTAACATATCTTTTTTTAACTTTCATCACTTTCATATGTGATTCCATTACTTCTGTTTTTATTACAAAATTAAATACCTATATTCTTTTAAATTAGAAATCAGCTATTATATTTATTGTAGTTTCTCTGTTTTAATATCTTTTTGATTTAGGTAATAAATATTTTTAAATTATCTATTGTTTTTAGAATTTTGGTTCGATGTTCCTTGGTGGGTATTTTTCTCAGTATTTATCTTGCTTGAGGTTTGTTAGGCTTCTTAGATATTTCGGTGGTTTTCTGATAATATTTTGGAAATTTTTGCCTTTAAAGTTTTTTTTTGTTCCATCATGCATCTTTCATTTTTGAAATTTCAGCTATAAATTTGTAAACTACTTAATATTGTGATGCCTCCAGATTTGTTCTTTTTGCCTAGGATTACTTTGGCTATTCAGCCTCTTTATTTTGTTTAGTTCACAGTGAATTTTAGAGTTCTTGTTGGTAAATCTGTGAAAAATGTCATTGGTAGTATGATAGGAATAATATTAAATTTGTAAATTGCCTTGGGCAATATGGCCATTTTAAGAATATAGATTCTTCTTACCCATGAGCATGGAATATTTTTCCATTTGTTTGTGTCATCTCTGATTTCTTTCAGCAGTGTTTTGTGATTCTTATTGTAGAGAGTTTTCATTTCCCCAGTTAACTTAATTCCTAGGCATTTTATTCTTCTTGCCTCTACTATGACTAATGGGATCGAATTATTGATTTGGCCATTATTGGTGTATAGAAACACTGTTAATTTTTATGTGTCTATTTTGTATCCTGAAACTTTGCTGATGTTGTTTATCGGATCTAGCAGCTTTTGGGCAGAAACTATGAAATTTTCTAGGTATAGTATTACATCAACTGCAAAGAGAAATAGTTCAACTTCCTCTTTTTTTATTTGGATGTCTTTTATTTCTTTCTCTTACCTGAAAGCTCTAGCTGGGACTTTCAGTACTATGTTGAATACGGATGCCGAGAATGGGCATTCTTGATCCGTTTCTTAAAGGGAATGTTTCCAATTTATGCCAGTTCAGTATGATGTTGGCAGTGGGTTTGTCATAGATGGCTCTTATTACTTTGAGTTATGCATGTTTGATGTGTAGTTTATTGGGTTTTTATTTTTTACATGGATGAATATTGATTTTTTTTTTAAAAAAGCATTTTCTATGTCTATGAAAATGATCATGTGGTTTTGTTTTTAGTTCTGTTGTGATGAATCACATTAGTTGATTTACTATGTTGAAACAACTTGGAATCTCAGGAATAAAGGCTACTTGATCATAGTGGATTATTTTTCTGCTATCTTACTGGATTCAGTTTGCTTTCTTTTGTTCAGGAGTTTTGCATCTGTTTATCAGAGATATTGGTCTGATGTTTTATTTTTGTTATATATCTGCCAGATTTTGTAATCACAACAATGCTGGACTCATAGAACAAGTTTCAGGGCAGTCTATTCAACTCAGTTTTTTAAAATAGTTTCAGCAGGATTGGTATCCTGTTATATGTCTGGTGGAATTCAGCTATGCATCTGTTTGGTTCAGGGCTTTTTCTTGTTGGTAGGTTTCGTTTTTGTTTTTGTTTTTTTACTGATTCAATTTTGGGACTTGTTATTGGTCTGTTTAGGGTTTTAATTTCTTTCTGGTTCAATCTTTGGAGGCTGTATGTTTCCAGGAATTTATCAATTTCCTCCAGAATTTCTAGTTTGTGTGCATAGAGGTGTTTATAATAGCCTTTTTGTTTGTTTTTTGTATTTCTCTATAGTTAGTGGTAATGTCCCCTGTGTCATTTCTGATTGTGTTTACGTGGACTGTCTCCCTTTTTCTCTGTATTAATCTAGTTAGCATTCTATTTTATTTATAATTTCAAAAAAACAATTTTTGTTTTTTCTGATCTTTTGTATGGTTTTTCTCATCTTTATTTTATTTATTTCAGTTCTAATTTTGGCTATTTATTATTCTATGTTAGCTTTGGGGTTGGCTTGCACTTGTTTTTTAGCTTCTCTAGGAGTGATATTAGGTTAACAGTTTGAGATTTTTCTAAGTTTTTATGGGAACATTTATCATTATAAACTTTCCTCATGAGAGTGTTTTGGCTGTATTCTGGAGATTCTGATATGTTTTATATTTGTTTACATTAGTTTCAAAGAATTTCTTGATATCTGCCTTTATTTCATTGTTTACCCAAAAATCATTCAAAAATAGAATTTTACTTTCCATTTAATTCTATGTGTTTCAGAAATTTTCTTGGCATTGGTTTCTATTTTTATTGTGTTGTGGTCCAAAAATATGATCGGTATGATTTTGGGTGTTTTTTTTTTTAATATTTGTTGAATATTGCTTTATCTCGACTGTGTGGGCAATTTTAGAGTATGAGCCATGTGCACATGAGAAGAATATATGTTCTGTTATTGTTTGATGGCGTTGTCTATAGGTTCATTTGTTTTTTTAGGTCCATTTGGTTTATTAGGTCCATTTGGTCAAGTGTAAAAGTTAGTTCTCAAATATTTTTGTTATTATTCTTCTCCTATGATAGCTCCAATACTATCAATGTGGTATTAAAGTATCCTACTGTTACTGTGTGATTCTCTAATTCTTCATATGTTTCTAGGAAGTTGTATTATGAATCTGGGTGCTCCAGTGTTAGGTGCATATATATTTAGGATAGTCAATTCTTATTGTTGAATTAAACCCTTTATCATCATTTAATACATTTTTTAAAATTGTTTTTGTTACTACAAGGCCATGGTAACTAAAACAGCATGGTACTGGTATTAAAACAGACACATAAATCAATGGAACATACTAGAAAACTTAGAAATAAAGCCACACACCTACAATCATCTGACCTTTAACAGTGGTGACAAAAAAAGTAATGGAGAAAGAACTCTCTATTTAATAAATGATACTGGGATAACTTGCTAGCCATATGCAGATGATTGAAGCTGGATTGCTACCTTTCACCATATGTAAATATCAATTCAGAACAGTTTAAATACTTAAACATAAAACTTAGATTATAAAAACCTTAGAAGAAAATCTAGAAAATATGACTCTAGACACTGGCCTAGGCAAAGGCTTCATGACAAAGACTCCAAAAGTATTTGCAACAAAAACAAAAATTGACAAGTGGGACCTAATGAAAGAGCTTCCATATAGAAAAAGAAACTATTGACAGAATAAACAGACATCTTACATAATAGAAAATAAATGTTTGCAAACTATGCACCTGATGAAGGTCTAATATCCAGAATCTATAAGAAGCTCAAATAACAGGAAAAACAAGCAACCCCATTAAAAGTGGGCAAATGACATGATCAGACACTTCTCAAAAGAAGAAAAACATGTAGCCAATAATCATATAAAATGTTCAATATCACTAATCATTAGGGACATGTAAATTAAAACCATCATGGGATACCATCTCACACCAGTCAGAATGGCTATTATAAAAGAGACAAAAAAACACACACACACACACACACACACACAAATATTGGCTAGGTTGAAGAAAAGAGAAAACTTATGCACTCCTAGTAGAGATGTAAATTAGTTCAGCCACTTTGATTTCTCAAGAAACTTAAAAATAGAGCTTAAAATAGTACTATCATTTGGCTCAGCAATACCATTACTGAGTATATATACTCAAAGGTATATAAATATTCTACCACAAAGACACATGCATGTTTACGTTCACTGCAGCACTATTCCCAATAGCAAAGACATAGAATCAACTTTGATACCCATCAATGATGGACTACATAAAGAAAATGTAGTACATATACACCACAGAAAATTGTGCAGCTATGAAAAATATGAGATCATGACCTTTACAGAAACATGGATGCAGCTGGAGACCATTATTTAAGTGAATTAATACAGGAACAGAAAATCAAACACTGCATGTTCTCAATTATAAGTGGGAGATAAACTGAGTAGATATGGAGTACGAAAAGGGAATTATACACACTGGGACCTATTTGAGAGTGGGGGGTAAAAGGACGGTGAGGATGAAAAAACAATTATTAAATATTATTCTGATTATCTGAGTAACGAAATTATCTGTATGCCAAGCCCCCATGACATGCAGTTTGCCCGTGTAACAAACCTGCACATATAACCTGTGAACATAAAACAAAATTGGAAAGAAAGAAAAAAGATAGAAAGAAACTTTCTAATATTGCACCACAGATCACTGAGTATCTGTTCACATATTTTTGTTTATTTTTATCTTTTTTTTAAATCCTGTTTTTTTCTCTTACACTTCCCAGTAAGCACTTTTTGAGCAGCTTTCTTTTTCCATTACTCACTTTGTGAATTTCTCACCTCAAAAAATCTATAAACTCTCTTCAGTTAACTTCAGCTGCAAAGGTATTTTTTGGAAGGGCATTGGGAAACTCACAGACAAAATGGGAAAATTGGAAGAAATAAATAAATCAAAGCAAAACACAGATTTTGCTACCATAACAATCTTCAGAGGACATTACCACAGCTGCTGTCTGTATTGACTGTGCTTTTTTTATCTGTGGAATACCACCATAACTGATTTTCACCAGGGTGTTGTTAGGCATTTGTTTACACTGGGTCTACAGCAAATTATTTCAAAGAGTATGTGTGAATTTTTATTCTCATCTAGGAAGTTAACATAAATATTCAACACAGAGAACATGAGATGCCAACATTAACTTTAAGAAATAATTAATTGGCCATTATTTCCTCACATAGTTCTTAATCTGATCACCTGGCCTGCTGGTAAACAATAGTGATACACTTTTCTCCAAGCTGTACTTGTAGGTCATGGAGACCTCAGTGTCTCACTCTTTAAGATGCTGTTCCTCTACTTTTATAATCTAGAGAAAAACTAATTTATGTTTTGAAGTTGGGCTTTCTGACTGCATTTCTCTTATTTTTTAATCACCTGCTTATGATTAGAAATTCTATTATTTTCTTTAGAATTCTGCAAATTTTTATAAATTACAAATCCATTGCCTTATCAAAAGTCTAGCCATTCAAATCAAAATTATTACTTTAAATTATTATCTCTAATTTGTTTCAATTGCATATTTTGAAGTAATAGATTTACTCAAATTCTTACAGCAATAGTAGGTAAATTAATTGATTTATGAGTTAAAATCCTCTGACCTGACTTTTATTGAGTAATTTGTCATAAGCATTTACTTGGCCTTTATGTCCATCAATATTTGTTTCCCCAGAACTTCAGAAAGTGACCTTATTTTGGGGAAGGATCATTTTATATGTAGTTAGTTAAATTAAGATGAGGAATTGAAATAGAGTGAGTCATCAATACAATGTGACTGATTTTCTTAGAGGCAGAGAAGAAGAGATACAGAGACAGAGTTGCACAAGGAGAATGCCATGCAACTGCAGAGGTAGAGATTGAATGGATGCTACCACAAGCCAAGGAATGTCAGGAATTGCCAACAAACAGAAGTTAGGAGAGAGACATAGAACAGATATCCCTCTAAACCATGACAACAAGTCAACAATTCTGGCAACATCTTGATTTCATATTTCTACCCTCCAAAATCATGAAAGAATAAACTTTTGTTTTTTTAAGCCACCAGTTTGTGTTACTTTTTTAATGGAAACCAATGCAGCCATATATTATGATCAAAGTGGAATAATCTAAGGTTGGTAAACAAATAATTTGGAGATGTTTAAATAATGGCACATGATATACTGCATTATTTGTAGAACAGAAGGGAAAATCAGGGGGCAAAAGCTGAAATTTGGAGAGCATAGCGATATTGTAATAATAAAATAGTTAAAAATTAGACTACATAGTATAAAGTTGTGCTAGCATAACTTTATATGTAGCTGGATAAGTGGAATGGTAAGATGTGTAAATAAATAACTTTGCTGTTGCTAAACTCAATCAGATGTTGGACATTTGCACTCTTATCCCAGTTTCAGTTGGTCATGTTACAGGAGAAATTTTAGAATTGTCCAAACCTTCTTTTAAAATAAATATAAAACAGAATCAAATCCAAGGAAAACAAGATGTTTTTTAATTAATTAAAGTAATGGAAGATGCAGTAGCATTCTTTCTCATGAGCTACTATCTCTACATATTCCTACCTGGCTCATAATAAAAGTAAAGAAAGCTTTGAGGGCTCTGGCTTAAACAGTAATTCTACTCTTAGCCTCCATCATACCAGGTGTGATGAAAGTAGTATAGAACATTCAGTGCACTAAATGTTGAATATGGTGACATAATTGGTTAACAATCTTTTTATATTACAAACTTGGGTGAAACTCATGCACAATTTACCTGTTTAAAGGAAGAATTGTAATATACAGCCCGCATTTTTCTGCATGTACTTAAAACCTACAGTATATTCTCACAATTTGGTGAAATAAAATTTGAATTGATTATTGTTTAAGTTGAATTATTACATTCATGACAATATGAGTATTTGACTCCAAAAAATAAAAGTTAAGAAAAATTTAATAATTATAATAGGTTATATGAACTAGTGAGGAATAAGTAATTAACCCAGCTAACATAATTGAATCCCAATTCAGTCAGCTGAATTCTTACGAATAATGTAGTTTGAGGAGGACATAAGAAATGTTCTTCCATGAGTTTGAACAAGCTTCTTTTCTTTCCTCAATAGATTTTTGAGGCAATGCACTTTAGAATTCCACGCCTGTATTCACATGGTTAGTAAAAACTTAGTTGAAAATGGCAAAGGTAAATCTACAAAATGTGAATAACTAAAATCAGCAGATCTAATGGTACAATCATTGCGTTTGTGTTCCAAGGGTTTGGACTGAATATTTATAGTCTTAGGAGTTTTGGCAAATGACTTTTCAATAGAGAAAGGGTAGTTGTACCTAATTGATTAGATAATTAAGAACATTCCAATGAGAATAGTGAATTATGAGGATCTCAGTGGGAATTCTGAGTCACTCACTAATGCATGATGGAAGGAAGTTGTTTACTTTAAAGAAGACCAGAAATCAAAGACTGGCATATTCTTTTCTTATGTGTACATAAAACAAGACAAGACTAATGTGCTTGAACTAGTCAATATTGGCAAAAATGGCAAGATGTTGATTTGTTGCCTGCTGATTCTCTTAGTTTGACAAAATACATAGAAAGCAAAGAGGAAAAGTAGGCATTGAATAAGACTTCCTAAGAAAAAAGGCCTAAAAAATTTTGAGTCAACGAAAGAAACTTAACCAGCATTTTTGGGATTTCAAATGGATGTGGGTAGTAAAGTGATTACTCACCATGAAAAGTGTATTAACTTATTGCAATTATGAATTGATTGGTAGTTTATTCCCCCAAATGAACCAGAATATGCATTTGATAATGATAATGACATACAATGGTTAAAAAGTATACCATATTTTGAACTTATAACATTCTTTATAACTTAAAAGTTGTAGGTTAAGTCTGAATCATGACAAAAACTTATAAAATAGAACATTTGGTAATTTAAATGGGAAAAGGAAGTGATAAGAACCTTATTGGCTGTCTTGCTTAAGGAATGCTTGTACTTATATCTATACATGTATGCCACCTGAGTGTGAGTGATTGTAAAGTGGGAACACTTTGGAAAAGCTTTCTGAACTGAGTGTTGGAAACAATGCCATCACACATAATGATATTTTCTAATACACATATCTTTACTTTATCAGAAAGTTGTATAAAGGTAAAGATTATACTTACATATCTGGGCAGAGGAAGATATTGCTCCTTAGCAGAAAATTTTGCTTCCTCTGAATGTGCTGGTGCATATTTCTAACATTGATAGCCTTGGTCAGAAATTTATTTCATGTTTTTAAAATAGTAGCGATTATAATATCTACTCCACTGACTAACTGTAAAAATATTATCATTGTTTTTTCCTCTTTTAACCTGCCTTCTTCCAGAAAATGATAAAAATGAAGGCCCTGACAAGTCTGTCTGTGCTGTCTCCTAAGAGTATGTAATATGAGTCAAACAAAATGTCCAACCTGAAGAGGTCAAAGTCCAGAATAAAGTAGCTGACATATGGAGAAATAAAAGACAAATTTGGGAAAGAAAGTGAGTGCATAAATAAGCAATAATAAAAGTAAATAACCTTATTATGCTTTTTCTGAGATAACATATGAAACGAAGAAAACAACTTGCTCAGCTATTTCTCTCATGATCTATGGTGCAAGGAACTCTGTGTGTATCACTGTTGTTATTTGTTTTACCCTTGAGAAGAATAAAAAACTTATTGGATGGACTTAGTAACAGATAGAGATGACAGAAGATAGGATGTGTAAGCTTGATGACAAATCAATAAAATTCACTCAAATTGAATGAACAACAGAGATAAAATGGAATAAAAAAAGCAATGAATGATCCTCATGGATGCATGAGGCAATAACAAAATATGTAACATTCGTATTATGGGCTATCTGAAAGACAAGAAAGATAGTGTACAAATGAGAAGTTTTCTGAAGAAAGAGTATTTGAAAAATTCACAAATACAGCCAAAAAGTCTAGAGATTTGAGAAGCTGAGTAAATGTCAAATAGGTGGTAAGTTATATTCTCCAGTGAAATATTCTTTATTGTTTTCCCACTGGGATTTGGGCTCTAAAAGTACTAGTTAATTGAATATTTTCTGCTTTTCCCCAACTTTCTAGTGTCTTTTGCAGAGTTGTATGTTAGGCATACAGTGTAAGTTTTTAAATGAATAGGTTATTTAGCGTCTGTCTGAATGTAGTAGTAAAAAATAAATCTTTGTTATTAGCCACACAAAATATTTTACATCATTGATTCTTGCTGTTACTTATGGATAAAAATAGGTTCACAAGATAACTTTGCCAAACATTCAAAGAAAATTTATCAGCAATCTAATACATATTTTTCCTTGAGAAGAGAGCAGGAGGAAACACTTCTCACCGAATTTTTTGAAGCCATTACT
>NW_016107797.1:841694-855145 GCF_001604975.1 Cebus imitator
AAAGAGAAAACCACAGGCAATCTCTCATAAAATTACCCAAAAAACTTCAAAATTGAATTCAACAAAGCATAAATACAAACAATACGACATGACTACGTGAGACTTATTCTATATATGCAAGTTTGGATCAGTATTTTTTTTTAAATCAGTCAACATAATCCACTGTAGAAACAGGAAAGAAGGAAAATCACACATCATATCAATTGGCACAAAAATAAGCATTTGCAAAATTCAACATGCTGAGACATCTCAGTACACTAGGAATACAGTGAAACTTCCCTAACTTCATGAAAAATATTTTCATAAAAACCTACGCTTGTTACCCCATACTAAGTAGTAAAAAATAAATGCTTTCCTCTAAGATCACAAACAGGAAAACAACATCTGCTTTCATCATTCGCATTCAACGTAGCATCTAACATAGACTCTAGCCATTTCAATAAAGCAATAAAAAATCTATACAAATTGAAAATAAATAAATAGAACCATTTCTGCAGATGGCATAATTACACATATAGAAACTCCCAAGAGTCTACAAAAAAAAAAAAAAATACTGGAAGTAATAATTATTTCAGTAGGGTTCCAGGATACAGTACCAACACAGAAAAATTATTTACATCTTCACATACTTACAAACAACTAGAAGCTAGTACCAAAATATAAGAAGTGTCATTAACTCACAGCAAAATAATATATTTAGGTACATGTCTAACAAAACATGTAAAGAAGATTAATGATGAAAATGAAAAAATGATGATGAAAGAAATTAAATAATACCTATACACATATACAGACAGGTCATGTTTATTACATTATAATTTTTACTACCTATAACTCAGGATGTGAAATAAACTCATATCAAACAAGGTAGCTACAGCATAATAAACAAATTATACTTCAAAAAGCATCAGATAATTGAGCATTAGATATTCTAATATAATTCACAACATTTTCTCCTCATAGTTTGATGAAAATGCTAAATCTTTTTTTTTTTTTTTGTATGCGAGAAACATAAAAATCTCCTCTCGTGGTGCTTTTTCCTGATTTAAAGCATTTCATATAACATAAATTATATAATCGTATGATGATTACAAAAATCACATGTTAAGGAGTGATTGCAAACTTAAATGTACATCTGGAATTAGAAACAGAAGTGCTAAGTTATAATTTAAATTTGAAAAACGCCTCTGTAATATAAGCCAAAAATTCATAGATATGCCAAAATTTCTCCCCAGTTAGCTCTCTGTGTATTGATTATTCATGTATTCACTTTCCTCTTAGCTATTTTACTTCTGGTGCCTTCCAGAAAGTTTCTTTAGAAAGGTTTAGGAAAAAGTTACATCAATATACAGGTGCAGTCAATTCCTTTGTTCTGTGATTTCTTTTTAAAATAGTTCTCATTTCAATATAAGATCTTAATATCCAAATGTGTAATTTGTTCAAAATATGTCAAACATTTTTAATAATATTGTCTTATAATTAAATTGCAGTTCTCTCAAAAAAACAACATTTATTCATTGCCCCTTTGGAGTAATGATTTCAAATTCTGCTATACTTTTTGTACATGCTATATATGTCATGTTTAATATTTATCAATAAATTATGAAGATTTATGCCAATATATTTGAAAATTAAAATTTTGTCCTTTATACTTTAATACTTTAACTTTTTATTTGCATTTTATGTTAAATAAAATAGATTATATTGAAAACCTGCAAATTCAGTACTTGAGATGATAAGTTATAATCTCCAGTAAAATATTCTTTATTGTTTTCTCAATGGGATTTAAGCTCTGAAAGTACTGTAATTGAATATTTTCTGTTTTGCCCAACTTTCCAGTGTCTTTTGCAGAGCTGTTGTACGCTAGTCATGCTGTATACATTTTTAAATGAACTTGCTATTTTAGTGTCTCTCTGAATTTAGTAGTGAAAATTAGACTTTGTTATTAGCCATAAAAAATATTTTATATCATTAATTCTTGCTATTTCTTGTGGATTAAACAAAAAATCTCATGGGTATCTATATTGAATGACAGTTATGTCAGGGTATTTTAAAAAAGTCCTACTTTGCCAGTAGTTTAAATGCAACTTGTTATGATAATGGAATACCTCTTTGTGTGTGTGATTAATTTTATTAACACAGTTGAAATTCAATTGTATCAAATAATTATGTGTATTAATTTAATATTATAAGAAAGCACTAATAAGTTAATTTATAGCAATGGACTAAATTTCAGTCTAAGTGTTCATCTTTTCATTTGTTTTTAAACTTTGAGGGACTTTGTAAATTGTTAAATCTGTTTGATTTATTAACAATTTATATCTAGCCACAAAGTATCCTAAAACATTAAGAATTATAACATCATCCATACCAAACATAGTATAAAACTCAAACAAAATATATCATCCAAGCTTTTTTAAAGTAAACTAGATCAATGAAATAAATATAGATAGAAAAGTATTGTTTTTCCTTGGTGAGAAAATGTGAATGAAAATGAATGAGATGGAAAAAGGTATATAAAATTGTACATTTTGCTTGTGTCATGATAAAAAAATAAATCAATGACAGTTTTTCTTTAGAACAATTTCATGTTTTCTCTAGAGTGCATAGTTCTGATGAAATTGATTTTTCTCAATCACTGTCAGGGTTGTTCTGCGTATTTCACTAACAACAATAGCTTTTTTATAGGGCAAAACTTATGAAATATTCCCAGGTGAGAGTAGACGTGACATGTACTATCGATATATCAATAAAGACATTGCTGCTTAAAATGATACTAAGAGTGAATAGAAATGAATGTGAATACAGATAAATATAACATAACTCACCATGAACTCCAAAATGTTTATTTTCTATGGGTATGTGTATACACATACATACACATAGTGGCATATGATAATGTGCATAATAAAAGTTTTAAAAAGTTAAAATGTATTTTAAAACATATATGATTTGAAGATATTTCAATTTCTCACTTAATTCTTTGTGATTAACAGCACATTTTCCCATTATTTTTGGTGTTTTCTTTTTAGGGGGGGCACTGTTAGATAAGGGCAAATAAAGTTATTTCAGCCAAATAACTGAAAGCAGACATCATGACAACATGTGGAAAAAAAATGTTTAAGAAACAGCATGCAATTTTATTTATTTCTTTACTACTTCATCATTCATGGAAACATGTTTAGATAAATCTAGTCTTTGAGTGACTATTATATTAACATAACCCAGCACTCTCTCATGAAATAAAGAATAAATAAGAAAATGGTACTGTGTTTAGCCATTGAGGTGTTGAAATTGCCTAATGCCACTGTATAGGTTAGAGTATCCTCTCTAAAGAACACCTAAGACAAAATGGGTTTCATATAGAATAAAGATTGCTTTCCCATTTTTTCTGAGTCATATTAGATATTCTATTCTTACATAGGCATTACAGTGGAGGTTACAAGCATAATATATACAACTTAATATTACATATACAATAACCAATTGGATCATTATTCTTTTTCATTCTCTAGCCTGAATATCACCTAAATATGAACATGCACAATCGTGGGGATTCTGCTGCTCCACTTTGTGCATGTAGTGTAGTGGAGAAATAAACTTTTGCTGTGTCAAACCACAGAAATTTAAGAGTTTTTCTTATTGCAGCATTTCTTAGCATTTCCTAAACTTCAGTCTTAATATGTATTTCTACTTATTTACCATCTTGCTATATTTTTATTGGGCTAAATTAGTCTTTTAAAACCATTTAGATATCTTGGGATTTGAACTACATTTTCATATTAGATGTTGTTTTCCCTGAATCCTCCACTATATAAATGAAGGTGTAAATTAATTTCTAACTTTCTTGAATACATTTATAATTTCATACGTATATAATGTACAAAGACATGAACATACATATGCTGAGCACAATACTATATGGTTAAATATATACTGGAGGTTAATAGCACAAATAGTTGAATTTTATTTTTTAAATTCTGTAGAAATTTATCAGTAATTGATTCTTTTTGTACATTGAAAATAAATTATAAGTGCTCATTTTAAATACAGTAACATATAGGATACATATTTGCCCTTGTTTATTGTTTCTAATACAAAGAACACTGTTGAAATACTTTAGTTCCAGCCATAGACAGCATCCTGAAAAGATTTATAGTCGGTAATGATCAATCTCACAGATACTGAAAGAAAATGTAATAGAATTACTGCATAGAGGGGACACAGCAATAACAGGATACAGAAGATTGCACCTAATAGAGAACAATGGATTATTAAAATCTTCAAAATATAATACATAAAGTAAGTTATAGGAATACTCCCAAGCTTTTCATACTGTGGAGTTACTTAGCAACCAAAAAGAAAAGAAAAAATAAAACTGTATAAAGCCTGTGCATTGATTTTAAAATAAATACCTAAAACTAATATCAACATTAATTTTTTCATTTCATAAAAATGAATATTTGACACATTTTTCAGAAATTTTAATACATATGGGATTATAAATTTAAATATTTAGAATAATGCAGTATTAATATACAAAAATTCGTGATGTTTCCTTAACTTAGAATATAATAATTGGAAAAAACTGATCAGTTTACACTCTAAGTCATTATGGTCAACTCAGTACTGCTAAGCAGATGTTAAAGCTGGTTATTTTCTAATAGTTTTTAAATAGGCTGAAACTCAAGCATGTCAAACAACAATAATATTGATATGTATTTGACAGTCTCACTCATGTTAAAATATTATCGTATTAATAATGATTGGTGTCAATAGATGCAAATCTGCCCTCCAAACCAAGTGTTTCACTAACAGCATTAGCCTAATGTTTTTTTAAAAATATATATAAACAAAAATTAAGAAAAAATGAAAAGAACAATCAGCAAACAAACAAAAACATGATCAACTCCCATTGACTCCCACTGCCAGCTAAACTACACTTTGGCTTGCATTACAATACCACCAAGTATGTTTTGAGTCAAAACTGCCATTAACAGACGAAACTCCTAAACTCCTTATTTTATGTGAATTGACTATTATTAAACTTCTTTGTAAGATTTGATGCTTTCTTTAATATATAATACATGTTATTTCTTAATCTTAACATATTATTTACCTTCACAGCAGAACTATAGGTGGATCTCGAATTAATAAGTTCAATACAGAATATGATTGATTGTATTTTAAGAATAAAACTGCTATGTCTATTGCTATTTAGAGAAATGTCTCTGATACATATGATACTTACAACAGCTTAGCTTTAAAAACCTGTTTATTCGTTGCTTTATTTTAAGATTGACTGTTTCAACTATTTCCCAGCAGTCCACAAATTTCCTTTATCGCACAAAATTGTATTTTTCTATATGCTTAAATTTATACTTCTTTCCAAGCTACTTTTACTTCTTCAGCTCACCGTACAATAAATATTTGAGAAGCCTGTTGTTTTTCATTTATCCAATGACATCCAGCTCTATGGAGTTTTATTCATCATGCATGGATTTCACTTCTGGTTGTTACAAAATTTATCTTACTCATAAGTGAGACTAATTAATCTGTTTGAAAAACCTTGCCTACTCCAAGCCCAAGCATAATATTGATGACTATGGGTTTTCAACTTCTCCAGGTTTGTGAAGAAACATTTATTCTTATATGTGAATAGAAGTGGCTCAAATTTCCATCCAAGTTAGTAGGTCCATGTAGACCTTGTCTAAAGCAGATGCATTCATCTTACTTTTCAGTCAATCTGTTACTAGAGTGCCTTTTCATTGCTGCCTGATTCTAGCTTTCATTTCCCCCTTTCAAGTTGTTATTTATACAAATAATTCAATACAAACATAGTGTGGAGATACTTTTTCTCATTAGTTTCCTAAAAAACCACTGATAGAATGTATATGTACATTGCAAACTTTTAAAATTCTGAGTAACAAAGTGGGTGTTATAGAAAGTACCAAAAACAACCAAGCTAAATAGCACATATAATTAATCTTAAACTTGTTCTAGATTGCTGCTCTCAAAGAAGCTTTTTCAATGCCTATAATTTTTAAGCTTCAGTCTTTTTTTTTTTTTTTTTAACTGCTCAGGACTTTTAACTTTTACCCCAAAATTCATAACAGCCTTTCATATTAAGAAAAATGCTATCTCCAAAATCTATTTTCCAAATTACATTGTTATATTGTTATATCAAAATATCACTTTGAGAAATTTTTCTAATAATATTTGACAACACATTTTATTTGTGTAAATCTTCTATCTTTTATACCTCTATCATTTGTTGGATCTATAAATGTTGTGTTCATATTGAGAAACATCTTTCAATTTCTACTTTATGTATTTCTCTAGAGATTTTCTTTTTTCTATTGGAGAGGGTTATGCAAAGTACTTAGCAGATGGTGCAGAGAGTGTCTTCTATTGGAGTGATTATGGTCTTGTTTTGGGGCTCAAAGACAGAATATCTTTTTATTTCAAATAATTTCTCTTTAGCTATAGCCGATATAGATTTTATGTGTTGTCTCCAAGAAATTCCCTAATTCATTTGTGACTAGAAAATAGCAGAGGATACTACACCGAGGAATGACTAGATACCCAAGCATGCTACTTTGTAGAAAGCCGTTACTTAATGATACTGGCTGAAAATATCATTGTGAGTAGACTCAGCAGTTAAACACTGTCAAATCAGGGAAGAGTGAATACCACAATAAATTACACACACATCCAACTTATTCCCATCAAAAAGAGTGCTGGTTTGAATCAGTGAGAATTTTTGCTACTCCACAGCATTGCTCTAATCCCTTTACACACGAACAGATTAAAAATACAAATGATTGAAAGATAAGTTTTATTCAACAGAAGCCGGCACAAAATCTCTTTAAAAAGAGTTCAAGAAAAAGAAAGGAATAGGGGGAAATGACAGATAAGAAACCAGGGATCCATATAACTATGAACTAAAAATAAAAACAAATTAAAGATAAAACCAAAGATTGCAAAATAGCTTCAGAATGGCATTGGAAACTGACAACCAAATAGATGGATAAAATTCATTTAATAAGTAGATAAAATTGCCTAATCAAAATGTCAGAGAGTTACTGGAATCAGCATACATAAAACTATTACAGATGAAAATATAGCAAAAGTAATAAGGGCCAATATTTAGAATTGTGATCAAAATTAAGTAAAATTGAAAAAAGATTTTGTTAGAAATAAACCTTGGAGTCATAAGGAAAAATGAGCACTCAGACAAAGGATTTCTCAGCAAAGCAAATTTACTTCTGCACAGAAGGGTAACGCTTGTACTGCTGGTAGCCATGAGACCACCCCGAACAATGGAGAGTAGAAGTCTTTATTCCTAATGTGACTCTGTCCTCTGTGTCCTTTCCCTACTGGTTGGGGTCCAACTGCACAATCTAAACTATAACTGATTGCCTAAACATTTAAACTTTCTTTGATAAGGTGGATGCCTGATGAGAGAAGAGAGAGGATAACGGAGTCATCTGTGGCAAACTAGAGAGCCAGTCCTTTCCCAAATAAGGAAAGGAATGTGAGCTGGTGGGGTGGCATACCTGGGCATGTCAGTAAATCAAAAAGATTAAAAGGAAAAGAAAGAGAAGGAGAGGTACTTGGAATTAAAGAATGAAAGATTGAGCAGGCTGTTTGAAGAGAAGACTTGCCATATCCAACATCTTCCCCTTTCTATGTTTTATAACTCGTTCTCTTCAACATTTTAGTATATTTTGACTGTGCTGCTCTGCTTGATTTTCTAGATTTGCTTAATTTGTATAGGGAGAGGGAGAGTTGAGGAAAGCTTTGATGAGAGTTGTTTGAATAAGTTTCTGCACTACCCCTCGAGCACAGGGTATGAGGCAGCATCCAACAAGGATTAGTACAAATGACAATTGCAAGGGAAGTTAAGTATTGAAGTTAATAACCTTTTCAGTCCACCAAACCCTTTTCTTTAAGGCCTCTAAAGGGATTTTCTATACCTGAGTTCTTAGCTAATTCATTCAATGGAGAGGTGAAGCATTGTAAGGCCTTTGTAATCGTTCCATCAGGGGCTGTGTTATTGGGAATGATGGTGCAACACTGGGTTCCAATCATGACACGAACTCCAACTTTTTCTGCCAGCATCATGTCTAATGCTATTCTGTTCTCCCAGGTTATTTGACTGGTGGGCCCCAATTGTTCAGCTATTCCATTAATGTCATCTCTAGTATAGTTCACAAAATGTTGCTGGTTATAGTAAATGTAATTTATCCAATCTACAGTTTCATTAATAGTTACCCACCAGAACAATGTGGATTCAAGCCCTGTAGCTCTTTGGTTTCATGCTTTGAATTTATGTCACTCTCCTCATGGAACCCCGATGGCATCTATATCAACCTGAGGATTATAGGACTCATAAGGAGCCTCTTTTGGCTTGCAGCATTTTGCTATTATTTTCTCAGGTTGATGAAACGTCAAGGTGAAAGGGATGGCCAACAGGCTAGAGCACAAGTTTCACTCCAGTTATTTGGCAGACTGTCCAGCAGAAGTTGTCACAATATCACCAAACATCTGCGTGGGGTGGCTAAGGTCAGACTAATGGGTAAGTTCTTGGAAGGGCCTAAGTCTCTGCAACTTTTTAAGTCTCCAAGAAACGTCATGATCCTGGGACAATGGCCCATGATTCTGAAGGTGGTGGTCCTCTGACTCGATTATGGCGAATCCACCCTCTTTCCATTGTTCGGACTGCAGTCTCAGTAGTTAGGAGCACCAAGTAAGTTCATTCCCAAGTTGCTTTGAGTTCTCCTTCTTTCCACCCTTTGATGAGGACATGATCTCCAGGTTGATATTGATGTGCCAGGAACTCTGGGGGAAGCACCTCGTTAGTAGTAGAATATAAATAAGGCAGCCCATCTAGCATCTCATAAGGGGATACACCAACATCCTTTTGAGGGGTAGTTCTGATTCTTAACAAGGCAATGGGGGGACATTTAGTCCAGGGTAACAGTGTTTCTAGGACTAATTTGGTTAGGTGGCCCATTAAAGTTTGATTCATTCTTTCTACCCTTCCCGAAGAAGAATGCCACGGAATATGGTATTCCCATTTTATGTCTAGCACCTGGGCTAATTCTCTAGTGACATTTGCTGTGAAATGGGATCCATTGTCTGATCAATGTTTTCTACTATTCCAAACCAGGGTATAATGTTTTCAATTAATGTGTTAACTACATTACTAGCAGTTGTGCTTGAGAAGGGGCTAGAATCTACCCAGTGAGTAAAGTGATCTACTACTTCAGGTAACCGATTGGAGGAATTTCAGTGTAATCAATTTGGACACTTTGGAGTGTTCTTAGCCCTGGATCTCTTCTCCTGAGGGGTGACTTTCTTAGAGCTTTCTTATTAGTTTTCCTGTATAACAGGAAACTTTCTGTGACTTGTTTGGCTAGGGTATAAATTCTAATACATCCATAAACTCTGAGAACTGCATCACAAATAGCTTGGGGTCCCCAATAGGTTTCCTGATGTAGTTGAGACAAGATCTCCCTCATGAGAGAGATATATATAATTTCCCTTTCATCTAGTAATAACCATTTTCCTTCTGTGTTCTCTTTAGCTCCAATTTTTATTAACTTTTCTTTTTCGATGGAAGAGAAGATGGGGAACATGATAGGGGAAGGAAGAGAAGGAGTTAAGTGAAAGACAGACACTCAGAAGAAATGACAGCTTGTTTGGCTATTTGTTCTGCAAGGTTATTTCCTTGCCTTGTGAAAGAAAAGTCCATTTGAAGCCCTGGGACGTATACAATAGCTATCTATTGTGGCAACTAGAGATTGTTTATGACATAAACAATTAGTTCTTTGTGGACCAGTTCTTGGCCTTGACTATTAATAGTTTGGACCCCCTCAGTCCAAATTTTCCAAATGTATGAGCCACTCCATAGGCATACCTAGAATCAGTACATATAGTTCCTTCTTGGCTCTGTAAATGTTCCAAAGCTTGGCTGAGTGCAAACAGTTCACAGGTTTGGGCAGACCAATTACTGGGCAGTCTTTCTGACTCTACTTCTTTAGGAGTGTCTCCATCAATTACTGAATACACATTAGGTATGTTACCTTCAATTACATCCATAAATAAGTGTCGCCCTGTCTTGAAAAGAATTTCTCCCAAGTCTGGCCTGACCTTCATATGGTCATTTAGTAAATCCAAATATACATGCTCCCTTTGTATCCCCTGTTAAGAAACTTGCTGGGTTGAGCGAATTATCAGTAGTCTATGTTAAATCATCTTTTGCTAGCAGAATAGCCTCATACTTTAAAATCCTTGAGTGGGTGATCTACCTTCCTGCTTTGTGATTTGAGATAGTGCTAACCTGGTGGGGCATGCTTGCTGTTAATTTTCCTCCAAAGGTTAATGTTCTAGTTCCTTCAACTAATACTGTTGTAGTTGCAATGGATTGGATACACTGAGGCCATCCACAAATGTCTGGGTCTGAAATCTTTGACAGGAAGGCCACGGGCTGCCAGCAGCCTCTATGCTCTTGGATAAGCACTCCTAAAGCTACCCCATTACTCACATTAACAAAAAGGTGAAATGGTTTTTCTAGGGAAGGTAAGGCTAGAACAGGGACAGTTATGAGCATCTTGTTTAGTTTCTCAACTTGATGGATTTCCTTGGAAGTCTACAAGAGATGGTCAGGCTTCCCCTGGGTAAGTTTTCCATGCAAAAGTTTACTTTTTGGTGCATATGAGTCAATCCATAAACAGCAATAGCCAACTAATCCTAAAAAAATTTTCTGTTCTTGTTTAGTTTGGGGCAAGGGTAAGGATACAATTTCTTCAACCAGTCAGGCTTGGTTCTTCACTTAACTCAACTAATTATGTGGCCTAAATATTTAACTTCAGGCTCTACATATTGAAGCTTCCCTTTTGAGACTCATAACCCTCAAATTGTAGGTGGCTAAGAATATGTGTAGAGAAGTCACCTACTTTCTCTATATTTTGACTAGTTATGAGAATATCATCCACGTACTGAAGCAGGCATATTTACTTTGGGATAACAACTTTCTCTAACTCATTTTAAAGTTTGATCAAAGAGGATGGGGAAGTCTGTGAACCCTTGGAGCAGGACTGTCCAATAATGTTGTTCTCGCCCTGACTGGGAATCTTCCCATTGAAAAGCAAGTATGTCTCAGTTACCCTTAGCCAAGGGGCATGCCCAGAAAGCATCCTTCAAATTTATTACTGTGAACCACTGCTGATCATAAGAAATTTTGCTGAGAATGATGTAAGGGTTGGGGACAATGGGGTGTTTGATCTGGACTATTTGGTTAATAGGTCTGAGGTCTTGTCAATTGAAATGACCCTTCTGGTTTCTTGACAGGCAGGATTGGGGTGTTGCAGGAAGACATACAGGATTCAATGAGCCCAGCTTTAATGAGACTCCCAATTACAGGCTTTAGCCCTATCCTGTCTTCTAAGGGAATGGGGTATTGCTTTCTCCTTACTATTTCCCCAGGTAATGGATGTGTACTGGAGGAATTTGAAGTTTCCCTCAATTTCCTTCCCTTGACCACACATCAGGATGAATGTATTTTTCATGCGCAGCGGTGAATAGATTTAATGAGGTGAGGGATCCCTTAGGGCCAACTTGAAGGCCTATGCCTAACTAACTTCAGCGTTAAGTCTCTTCCTCATAGATTAGTTCCTGCTTTAGGGATCAGCACAAATTTAATATGAGTTTATCGATCTTGTTATTTGGCTTCTGTATTTTCTAAAAGTCTCACCTTAAATCCTTTTCCTTTTACCTCAGAGACTAGAGGTTATTCTGAAGAACAGGCAAGCAGGCAGAGGGAAGCAAACAAAAGAGTGAGATGCTCCTGAATTGACTAAAAAGGTAATAAACTGACATTTAGGTCCCACCTCTAAATTTATTAAGGGATCCTGGTGGGACTCAAAGTAAAAGAGGCAGAGACCCTGACCCCCTACTTTTCCTCGAAAGTCATGTCCTGTTTTCTAACTTAGGACATGCTCTCTTGAAGTGGCCTATTCTTCCACATTTGTAGCATCTATCTTGCCGTTTCTCTCTCTCAGTTCTGGGATTATTTTTCCTTGTTTCCCCATACACTTCAGGGGGTCTGGTAAACATGGGCCTTGGGCCTCCAGATGGAGGCTTGGGTCCTCTAAACGAGGGTTTGGACGCTTTATAGTTTCGGGCTCCCTGGAAGCTCTTTTTAGAAGTACATGGATTTGGAGCCATCTTTTGGAAGGGGAATAATGTAAGTTTTGTCTTTTGTTTCTGCTTTTCTTCCTTTCTCCTCACATATACCTTTTGAACTTCCCTGAGAAGTGCACTTAGGGGATGGTCTTCCCAATTTTCTATCCTTTGTAATTTTTATTTTTTTTTTAATGTCTGGCCAACTTTTTGTGACAAATTGGAGTTTTAACATTCCTTGCCCAAGGGATCTTTCAAATTGAGAACTGCATATTGTCTTCTTTGCTCCTTCAGTCTGTCTAGGGATATATGTTTTTCATCCTTTTCCTATTGTATATCAAATGCTTCAGAAAGATTTTGCATTCAGGATACTGATGCCCAAATTTCTTTTATTATCATCCCCTTAGGTCCTGCATGTTTTCCCGGTGATCCTCATTGTTAATGTCCCACTGAGGGTCTTGCGTGAGGAATTTCTGGTCCACAGTAGGAACATTTTGACTGGGACAATGCTTACATTCCCAAACTGCGATAGCAGACCTACGAATCATATGCATTTCTTCCCCTGAAAAGAGGTTTCTGCAATGAGCAAAGACCTGGAACCAACCCAAATGCCCATCAACGATAGACTGGACAGGGAAAATGTGGTACATATACACCACGGAATATTATGCAGCCATCAAAAATGAAGAGTTCATGTCCTTTGTAGGGACATGGAAGAACCTGGAAACCATCATTCTCAGCAAACTGACACAAGAGCAGAAGAACACTGCATGTTCTCACTCACAGGCAGGTGTTGAACAATGAGAACACATGGACACAGGGAGGGGAGCACTACACACTGTGGTCTGTTAGGGGAAAATGGGGGAGGGATGGGGGTACGGGGAGGTGGGAAGAGATAGCATGGGGAGAAATTCCAGATGTAGGTGAAGGGGAGGAAGGCAGCAAATCACACTGCCATGTGTGTACCTGTGCAACAATGTTGCATGTTCTTCACATGTACCCCCAAATCTAAAATGCAATAAAAAGAAAAGAAAGAAAGAAAGAAAGAAAGAAAGAAAGAAAGAAAGAAAGACAGACAAAGAAAGAAAGAAAGAGAGAAAGAGAGAAAGAAAGAAAGAAAGAAAAAGAGGTTTCCCAAGAGGGACATTAACTCAACCCAAGTGTATAACGGAGGTCCTAAAACTTGATCAATTTGATCTGCCACTCCATAAGGGCCTTCTAATAGTGATTTAAGCTCTTTTTTTTTTTTTTTTTTTTTTTTT
>NW_016107797.1:855210-972286 GCF_001604975.1 Cebus imitator
CAATTCTCCTGCCTCAGCCTCCTGAGTAGCTGGGATTACAGGCACGCGCCACCATGCCCAGCTAATTTTTTGTAGTTTTAGTAGAGACGGGGTTTCACCATGTTGACCAGGATGATCTCGATCTCTTGACCTCGTGATCCACCCGCCTCAGCCTCCCAAAGTGCTGGGATTACAGGCTTGAGCCACTGCGCCCGGCTAAGCTCTTTTTTAAACTCCAGACTTCTGAACTGGTAAAGGGAGCATTTACAAGCCAATAACTCCTGTCTTTGTGGCACCTCTTTTAAGGGAAAGAGAGTCAGGGCTGACTCCTTAGGTGTGGAGGGAAATGGGAAATTTTGGATATCCTTATGTTATTGCACTATCTCACGTTGAAGTCCTTTCAAGGAAGAGTACTAAATAGGCTGAGAGAAGACAGGCTCCTGGGATAATTCCCAAGAGTCAGGGTTATAAGGAGGAAGAACAACAGGAGCAACAGAAGGATCTGGAATGGGATCTGAGGTAGCATTAGCTACCTGAGTGGGAGCGTCAGGGGCGTTGAATGCAGAAAGGTGATCCAGAGGATCCCATGTGTTTGTGGTTGCAGGTTGTTTAGAAACAGGGACTCTTTATCTTTCAGAGGAGTTGGCTTCTGGCTTGTTCTCTTTGGTTTTTAATGGGTACAGGAATATAGATCCTTGTCTTCAACAAAAAGCAGTCTCTCTCCTCCTAGGAGACAGGGATCTTGGCATTAACATGTTCCATTAAGAGCTGACAAATCCACTTCTCTTTGGACCCAAATTTTCACCAGAAGACTCAAGGTTTAAGGATGGCCCTTGAGTTCAAATAAAACAACCATATTTTATCATTTGGTGCTTTCTTTTATATTTGGTTCCTTTATTATCTTTCCAATATTTTAACATAAGCCCTAAGGGACTATCAGAAGGAATTTCATCACTCTCTTGGCTCTATCTTTTCTGTTTTACTTGAAATGTTTCTTATCTCAAGGGTGTTGAGCGGGGGCGGTTCAGCCTCTCCTACTAGCAGTTTCTCATCCTCTCTCCTTCCAGAGGCTCACTGAGGCTTTAGGGCACAATCCCTTGTACTAGGGATTTCTTCCCTATCCTCAAGAGGCTGTGTTAAGACTCAATCCTTCCTCTTAGAGATTTCTTGCATATCCTTTAGCCCCATCTGCTGGAGGCTTCTTGTACTTTTCCTTAGTTTTGTACACTCTGTCAGCTTCCATCCTAAGCCATATGAAGTGACCCTGAAACCAGAGGACCCACTCACTCCGCACAGCAATAGGCCTTAGCACCATTCACACACACTTTCGACCTCTAGAAAATCCCAACTAATGAAATACATTGTCACCCCTGCAACATTTCTTACCTTAGTCCGTGTACAAGGTTACCTGGACACCATGGTGTTGCAAGCCCCTCCCTGAGAGACCAGATTTATTCATCATAATGGGTGGGTCTCAATCTCCCATCCCTGAGGCCACCACAATGAGACAGTGAGACCCATCTTCCCCTGGGAGAGGTAACCAAAGAACCCTTCCCAAAGGAGAATGGCAAACCTCATATAGGCCACCAGAATTATTAGAAATAAAGCTTGGAGTTGTAAGAAAAAATGAGCACTCAGAAAAAGGATTTCTCAGCAAAGCAAATTTACTTCTGCACAGAAGGGTGCCTCTTGTAGGTCTGGTAGTCATGAGATCACCCTGAACAAAGGAAAGTAGGAGTTTTTATTCCTAATATGACTCTGCCTCTGTGTCCTTTCCCATTGGCTGGGGTCCAATTGCACAATCTAAACTAGACTCAACTGGCTAAACATTTAAACTTTCTTAAATAAGATGGATGTGTGATGGGAGAGGAGAGAGAAGGAAGGAGTCATCTGTGGCAAACTAGAGAGGCAGTCCTTTCCCAAATAAAGTATGAATGTGAGCTGGTGCTGTGGCATGCCTGGGCATACAGTAAAATCAAAAAGAAGAAAAAGAGAAGAAAGAGAAGGAGGGGTACTTGGAATTAAAGAATAAAAGGTTGAGCAGGCTATTTGAAGAGAAACCTTGCCATATCTCACAAATGTTTTGAAAAAATTCAGGGGAAAATGAGGGCTATACCAAAAATGACTTATTTAAACATAATCAGTTTTCCAAGGAAACAACACATTTCTAAAAATTCTAATACACAGTCTCAGAAATCTTCCCAAGAATAAAAGATGTTTTGAATCTACATAAGGAAACACAGAATAGTTCTTTGTAAGAATGTTCCCAACAAATGACAATTATTGAAAACTTAGATTTTCCTTGATATTAAACTAAGGTGTTTTTTAAATCTGTACATTAAATCTTCACCATAATCTTGGGTATGTACCATTGCTACAATAATTTTACAGATAATAAATCTTGGACACAAAAATGAAATAATTTACCCCAAATTACAGTGATAAAAATAATAATATCATGATTAAGTTCAGGCCATTCACAAATATTCCAAATATTAGCAGAAACAGACACACAGAATTAAAATAGAAAAGAAGTAATATCACAAAGCTAGTAATAAAGTATAAGATATTACAATATTTTCGAAATAAATGTAACTGTACTACTTCAGTTAGAAATAATTTTTAAAAGCCAAACATTAGATTATATGATATAACCAAACTGTATTCTCTATGTAAGATTTATATCAAAAACAAATTATCAAAGATATTTTTAAAAATTGTTTAAATTGGCAAAATATGCTAGGATAAGAATAACCACAAAATCAGAGATGCAATTTATTAATATAAAGACTAATTAATGACAAAATATAATAAATAACACAATAAGAGAGGTATATATTGTAAAATAAAAATCTACTTATCATGAATAATATGAGTTATGCAATATATCCTCAAATTCCATAAATTAAAGATGTTCTCCATCCAGAATTTTAAATCAGCTAATTTCAGATAAATATTTCACTAAGAATAATTTAGCAAATCTAAAAAAACTGTACAAAATATAATTGTAGAAAATAACAAGGTTGATAATTTTCCCTCACTTTCCCCCCCCAAGGTCGAAATGGAAGTCGAAAGGTTAAGGAGCTAAGCAGTGGTTTTTGATAAACTCATGGGGCTGTGAAGCACAGCATGGAATTCTGACTCCAACTAGGAGAAAAAACATGGGTCACAATGCAGAATTCTCTTGGGATGCAGAGGCAAATCTAAGGGGAAAGAGGATTAACTATCAAAGGACTAAAGCCTGGTTTTGAGTTTCTTTATTATTATATTATGTTCACTTGTCTTTTTAAAAAATTTATTTGTTATACTTTAAGTTCTGGGGTACATATGCAGATCGTACAGGATTGTTAGATAGGTATGGCAGTGTGCTGCATCCAGCGCCCCATCACCAACTTTAGGTATTTCTCCTAATGCTGTCACTCCTCAATGCCCCCACCCTCTGCTCTTCCTCCCCTAGGCCCCCACCCCCAAGGACCCAGTGTGTGATGCTCTTCTCCCTGTGTCCATGTGTTCTCATTGTTCAAGACCCACTTAGGAGTGAGAACATGCCATGTTTGGTTTTCTGTTCTTGTGTCAGTTTACTGAGAATGACGGTTTCCACTTTCATCCATGTCCCTGCAAAGGACATGAACTCATCCTTTTGTATGGCTGCATAGTATTCCGTGGCCTATATGTGCCAGGCTTTCTTTTTTATTATTGTTATACTTTAAGTTCTGGAATACATGTGCAGCTGGTGCAGGATTGTTACATAGGTATACACATTCTTGGTGGTTTGCTGCATCCGTCTCCACATCATCTACATTAGGTATTTCTCCTAATGTTATCCCGCCCCAATCTCCCCACCCCCTGCTATCTTTCCCCTAGCCCCCTCACCTCCCAACAGGCTCCAGGCTCTGGTGTGTGATGTTCCCCTCACTGTGTCCACGTGTTCTCATTGTTCAACACCCACTTATGAGTGAGGACATGCTGTGTTTGGTTTTCTGTTCTTGTGTCAGTTTGCTGAGAATGATGGTTTCCAGCTTTATCCATGTCCCTTCAGAGAACATGAATTCATTCTATTCTATGGCTGCATAGTATTCCATGCTGTATATGTCCCATATTTCTTTATCCAGCCTGTCATTGAAGGACATTTGGGTTGGTTCCAAGTCTTTGCTATTATAAACAGTGCCATAATGAACATATATATGCATCTGTCTTTATCATAGAATGATTTATATTCCTTTGGGTATATACCCAGTAATGGGATTACTGGGTCAAATGGTAATTCTATTT
This sequence comes from Cebus imitator, assembly GCF_001604975.1. NCBI lineage: Eukaryota > Metazoa > Chordata > Mammalia > Primates > Cebidae > Cebus > Cebus imitator. The sequence continues at coordinate 859,462 of NW_016107797.1, forward strand.
GATCCTTGAAGAATCCTCACACTGTTTTCCACAATGGTTGAACTAATTTACACTCCCAGCAACAGTGTAAAAGTATTCCTATTACTCAGCATCCTTTCCAACATCTGTTTTCTCCAGATTTTTTTAATGATTGCCATTGTAACTGGAGTGAGATGGTATATTCATGTGGTTTTTATTTGCATTTCTCTAATGAACAGTGATGATGAGATTTTTTTCGTATATTTGTTGGCTGCATAAATGTCTTCTTTTGAAAAGTGTATTTTCATATCTTTCACCCACTTTCTGATGGGGTTGTTTTATTTCTTGTAAATTTGTTTAAGTTCTTTATAGATTCTGGATATTAGCCCTTTGTCAGATGGGTAGATTGCAAAAATATTTTCCCATTCTGTTGGTTGCTGGTTTACTCTAATGATAGTTTCTTTTGCTGTGAAGAAGCTCTTAAATGGGATCTAATTAAACTCAAGAGCTTCTGCACAGTATTTTCTTTATCCAGTCTATAATTGATTGGCATTTGGGTTGGTTACAAGTCACTTGGCATTTCTAATGTCCATAAACCCACACTAAAATATGGAAGCAAAAATATAATATTTATAAAGATTTCACAGCATTGCACATAATGCTAAAAGTATTTTTTTTTACTTAACTTTCAAAGTTTAATAAGAAAAACATAAGGAAAAAGAGAGAAGACTGGTATTAGAAACAGCAAATTATAACTAAAATTGAAAAAAATCAGACCTGTATGATAGCTCCTAGCCATAAAAAATATACTTCAAAATAGATGTAATTAAAATTTTAAGGAATTAAAGATAATATGGAAAATTTCAGCACAGTATTTTAGAACACTTAAGGTATTATCAAGTGAAAATTCTGAATTAAAACACCAAACCTAATGATTAACAACTACATGGTTACAGATTAAAAAAAAAAAAATTAGTGAAAGATAAATAGGTAGATAAATATTTGGGCAAAGTAAAAAAGTTTAAATTAGAAACCAAAAATCATGGTACATAGTACATACAGACAAGTCAAATATGGAAGGGAATAAAAATGCCTTACATACCTGTAACTTGTGAATTTGAGATGGAAAAGAACATAGAGATGGATCAGAAGCAATAATTGAAAATAATGGAGCAGTTTTGAAAACATTTCAAAAGTGACTCAGAAAACTAAGTCACAGTTTCAAGAGGTAGGTGCTACAAACTCAATCAGTATATATTACACTAAAATATTTAAATATGTGAGTGAATAAATAAATAGATCAAATAGATCTTTAAGATGTCCAGAAGGACAATACACATTATGTTTAAAGCAGAAAACTATAAGGTAAAATTTACAAAATGAAAATTAAAAAAAAATAATAAGTAGAAAAAGTTAAAAAAAGTGGAGTTACACATTAAATTGCTGAAAGAAAAAACAAAACAAAACAAAAACTGCCAAGCTAGAATTTTATACATAATAGAGAGGAGAAAATAGGACAGAATACGAAAGTCCAAAATTCAACTCTTCCATAAAGCAATGAAAAACTTTCTCAAAGACATTTCATATCTAATTTTTTTGAGCTCTGACATTTAGCCAATATCTTGCATCAACCCAGGAAGTGTTAACTGGCAAAATAAGAGATTATTGGTAAGAATTATAATTATTGTTGTGACTTAACTCGTCCTAGTCCCTTCCTCTGCTTCCTAGCTCAGCAGCAGCCTTGAAACTAACATCCTCCAATCTAGATGCCAGTACCTGAGGGGGCAGAATAGAAGCTCATTCACATAGAATTCTTTGGTTACTTCCTAAAGAACCCATTCAGAATATATTTCTTTATATTATCAGAATGAGAGCTTGTTTATGGCAAAAGCTGAATCCCAGGAAAAATTGGTGAAAATATTTGCAGCTAAATGTTCTAGTCGCTATTTTCCGAAGCGGGGACTACCAATTGAGGCACACAGTAGATTAACCAAAATGCTTAGGATAAAATGCTGGGGAATAAGATGCTTTCAGGAATAAGAGCGTAAACAGATCCAACATATTCCTGAGAAAGTATAAGCCACATGTATAGCCAGGGTTATGTGCATTATAAGAAACGACATGCCAAGGCTCTAAACTCTCACCTTGGCTAATTTTAGATTCTGTGCAAACAGAAAGTAAAAGTCAAGATAGAGTTGAAAATATCTTGAGTAACTGTTGAGAGTATGAAACACACAGATCTCTTTTGCAAAAAGTGGGAGAATTTCTTTGTTAAAGGAATTGTTTAAAAATCTCTGTTCAATAATTAGCTGACTAATGGACAAATGGAGCAGATATTAGCTCACAAAGGACAAAGAATATAAACTTCAAAAAGTTAGTTTGCAAATTACACCAACTAAACAACAATTACAGCAGGATAAAAACAACAAACCCTTGGGATAAGGGAGCAATTTGTTTCCAGATTTTGCACATTATGATATTCAAAGTGTTAAATTTTTAACAGAAACTTAAGAGGCACACAAAGAAACAAGAATACATGCCCATTTGTTAGAGAAATAAAGGATATTCAGTTAAGAAAAGAGGAAAGCAAATTCCCTCTGTTTGCAGAAGGCATGATTGTATATTTAGAAGGCCCTATCATCTGAGCCCCAAATCTCCTTAAGAATAGCAACTTCAGCAGAGTCTCAGTATATTACATCAGTGTGCAAAAATCACAAACATTCCTATACAACAATAACAGACTAACGGAGAGCCAAATCATGAGTGAACTCTCATTCACAATTGCTACAAAGGGAATAAAATACCTAAAAATACAACTAACAAGGGATGTGAAGGACCTCTTCAAGAGAACTACAAACCACTGTTCAAGGAAATAAGACAGAATGCAAACAGATGGAAATACATTCCATGCTCATGGTTAGGAAGAATCATTGTTTTGAAAATTGCGATACTGCCCAAAGTAATTAACAGATTCAATGCTATCCCCATCGAGCTACCAATGACCTTCTTCACAGAACTGGAAAAAACCAACTTAAACTTCATATGGAACCAAAAAAGAGCCCACATAGCCAAGACAATACTAAGCAAAAAGAACAAAGCTTGAGACATCATGCTACCTGACTTCAAATTATACTACAAGGCTACAATAATCAAAACTGCATGGTATGAGTCCCAAAACAGAGATATAGACCAATGGAACAGAACAGATGCTTGGGAAGTAATGGCACACATCTACAACCATCTGATCTTTGACAAACCTGACAAAACAAGCAATGGGGAAGAATCCCCTGTTTAATAAATGGTGTTGGGAAAACTGGCTAGCCATGTGTGGAAAGCTGAAACTGGTCCCCTTCCTTACACCTTATACAAAAATTAACTCCACATGAATTAAGGACTTAAACATAATACCTAACACCATGAAAACCCTAGAAGAAAACCTAGGCAATACCATTTAGGACAAAGGCATTGACAAGAACTTCATGACTAAAATACCAAAAGCAAAAGCAATGGCAACAAAAGCCAAAATAAACAAAAGGAATCTAATTAAACTTAAGAGTTTCTTCACAGCAAAAGAAACAATCATTAGAGTGAACCAGCAACTATCAACATGGGAAAGAAAAATTGTAATCTACCCTTCTGACAAAGGGCTAATACCCAGAATCTATAAACAACTATAACAAATATACAAGAAAAAAACAAATAACCCCATCAAAAAGTGGGTGAAAAATATGAACAGACACTTCTCAAAAGAAAACATTTTTGCAGCCAACAATCATATGAAAAAATGCTCATCATCACAGGTCATAACAGAAATGCAAATCAAAATCACATTGAGATACCATCTCACACCCGTTAGAATGACGATCATTAAAAAAAATCCGGAGACAACAGATGTTGGAAAGGATGTGGAGAAATAGGAACACTTTTACACTGTTGGTGGGAGTGTAAATTAGTTCAACCATTGTGGAAGACAGTGTGGCACTTCCTCAAGGACCTAGAAATTTAAATTCCATTGGACCCAGCAATCCCATTACTGGATATCTACCAAAGGAATATAAATTGTTCTATTATAAAGACACATGTACATGTATGTTCATTGCAGCACTGTTTACAATAGCAAATACTTGGAACCAACCCAAATGCTCATCAATGATAGACTGGATAAAGAAAATGTGGCACATATATACCATGGAATACTATGCAGCCATAAAAAACGATGAGTTTGTGTCCTTTGTAGGGACATGGATGAATCTAGAAACCATCATTCTCAGCAAACTGACACAAGAACAGAAACACAAACATGGTATGTTCTCATTCATAAGTGAGTGTTGAACAAGGAGAACACATGAATATAGGGAGGCAAACATCACACACCTGGGCCTGTTGGGAGGTGGGTGAGATAGGAGAAAGAGAGCAAGTGGTGGGGAGATTGGGGAGGTATAACATCAGGAGAAATACCTAATGTAGGTGACAAGGGGATTGATGCAGCAAACCACCATGGCATGTGTATACCTATGTAACATTCCTGCACGATCTGCACATGTTCCCCAGTACTTTAAATATATATATATATATACATATATATAAATATATATATACATATATGTATATATATACACACCAACACTTATGTATATGTGTGTGTATGTGTGTGTGTGTGTGTGTATATATACATATATATATATGATTTTTCAAACAGTTAAAAAGAGAAATTCAATTAACCGTAACTATCCCTGAGGAAGTCACAGATTAGATTCACTAGAAAATAGTTTAAACCAGATATTAAAATGTGTCAAAGAGCTGAAGGGGGCCATATGCAAAGAACTAAAGGAAACCATGGTAACAGTGTCTCACCATTAAAAATATATATATACAAGATGAAGCTAGACAGAAATTTTGGAGTTAATAATACAGTAACTGAAATAAAAGCTTTACTAGGATTCAAAAGCAGATGTGAACACCAGAAGAGAGATCAGTGAGCTTAAAAACAGGTTGGTTGAAATTATTCAGGTGAGAAAACTCAGAAAACAAATGAAGCATACAAATATATGCATAATGGGAGTCCAAGAAGAATAAGAGTAAGTGGCAAAGGAAGTTTTGATAAAATAATGGCTTAAAACTTTCAAAGTTGATGAAGAATATTACTCTGCAAATAATAAAACTCAATATACCCCCAAGTGAGTAAACTCAGTAATCCTACTAAGATTGAAAAACTCTTGAAACTAAAGCGAAGTAATTTATCACATACTTGAGATCCTTAATTAGATTAACATTGGAGTCTCATCGGAAACCCTGGAGGCCAAAAGGCAGTCAATGACATATCTAATTCGCATGATAGAAAAAAAAAAAAAAAAACTGTCAATCAATGATTCTATATCCTGAAAATCTATATTTCTAAAGGCAAAAAGAAATTTAAAAATTAACATATCAACAAAAAAGAGTTCAGCTCTAGCAAACCTTGTCAACAAGAAATGCTAAATGTACTCATTTGTGCTGAATGAAAAAAATTTCAAAAGACAATTTTGGACCAAGATTTATCAATGTTTTATTATAATGCAATTTGTTTTAAACCCTCAAAATTTAATATGACTCTTACTATGAATAATATCAAAGTAGTACTCAGAATAATATTATTGTATTATATTTAAAGTTTAGTTTTTAATGGCAATTTTCTAAAAATATTGCTTTTTCAATATTATGAGCACTTCTTGAAAAAATAGCTTTATATTTATTAGACCAGAGCACATTTTTGACACAGTTGAAACAGAAATCGCTGAAGTTGGTGTTACTATGATTTTAAGTAAATATTTTTCTTGTTATTTGATTGCAGTTCATAGAGTACTTTCATTTATTGCATTCATTCCTAACATCATATAAGTTCTGGTACTGAATTAATTATTTGTTATTTATTCCAGTGAATTTCATGTGATTATAAAAGATTCATTTGATCTTGTTCAAGTAAATTATGATTTTCCACAGGGTTATCTTTTAAATTATGCCCTGTGCATTATTTGCATATTTTTTATTAGAATTAGTTTTAGGACATGAGTTGTGAATTATTGCTGTTTCATGCATCAAACAATCTTATCTGTGTCATACTGAAGATGTAAATATAAATTCCTCTCATGAAATTTATTCAAAATTATTCTTACAAACACCTAAAGATGGAAATTGTATTTGTATTAATACAAATTCTCTTCTAACATCAAATAACTCAAGCACTCTTACCTGGCTTAGTTTTGTGGTAACAAAAATAAAAGGCATAAAACTGATATGGCTTATATTTCTAACTCTCAATTTTGACATTTATATTTTTAGACTAATAATGTTTGACATGGCCCAATGATGATATATACATTTGCATCACTAAAATAATAGAAGAATAATTTATTAGGTTTTGATGTTTAAAAGCATTTAAGACATTATGTTAAAAAATGGTACATCATAGGGCCCATGAATACTACCTTTGTAAGAAGTTTTTACCAAAATTTCAAGAATTAAAAATAGAGAGAGAGAGAGTTGTCTTTATCACTTTATTCCAAGGAAATAAATCTTGTTTGGGTCATGTCCTTATATCCAATGGGAATTAAGATATTAAAGCAACGGACCTGAGATCCATTTATCTCTCAATACTACGGCTGCAGGGGGAGGAGAAGAAGGCATTTTGTCTCATTTGCTTGCAAACTTAATAACTGGACATTTTGATAAGTAGTATGATGGTATATGCAAGAAATGGTCCTTTTATATAGAATACTTTTAGTGGTGATTTGGAATTGATTACTGCAAACAAATGTCAAATATACAGATTCATGAGACATGGATAATGTCACATAAGATATTCTGCCATTTGATATATAAAATGGAGATGTCATACACCTTAAATATTCCCTATTGATATTCTGGTCTAGAGATGTGTGCTTGATATGACACAAGTGTCCTTGGCACTGTCTTCACAGTTCTAGATATTCTTTCTGCTTTTCCTCTGCCTCTTTGTTGTTTGTCTTCCTGAAATTATTAGTACACCCTGATTTTGAATAAGATCTCTAATTCATTTGAGTCTGATTGTACAATACTATTTGTTATATTAGCTCATCCAGTTTCAACCACTAGGAAGTTTGGCAGGAATTTAGAGGAACTATTGTATAGTTGCAGTCAAAGTCTCATGACTGTCTTACCTACATCTGTCTAAGGTAGACATTTCAACCTAGACTTGCTTGCTTTTTTATTTCAACATTTTCCTTCCCTTCCTCTCTCTCTGTCTTCCCCTTTCTCCCTACTCTTTTCCTTAGCTCCCCTACTCCCTTTCTTTTGCTTTTTCTTATAAAAAGTTTAGAAATCTAGATGTATGTAACAAGCAAAAGCCCACATTAGAAACATTCCGGTTGGACACGGTGGCTTACGCCTGTAATCTCAGCACTTTTGGAGTCCAAGGTGGGTGGATCACAAGAGGTCAGGAGTTCAATACCAGCCTAGCCTACATGGAGAAAACCCATCTCTGCTAAAAATACAAAAAGTAGCCAGGCATGATGGTGCATGCCTGTAATTCCAGCTACTTGGGAGGCTGAGGCAGGAGACTCACTTGAACCCAGGAGGCAGAGGTTGCAGTGAGCCAAGATCGTGCTAGAGACTTTGNAAACATTCTAATGATCAAATTCCTCCCCAGAGATAGTGCTTACAATTTATATATAACCTTGCTAAACGTTTCAAACACACACATATACACACTCAAATGCGTGTTACTTAATTATATTTATAATATCTAAATCAATCTGAAATTTATTTTTGTTATTGCTTTGATATTTGGTCTAATTTTAATTTTACTACAAATAAATTGTGAAATATTTCATCATTATACATTGACTAGCCTATCCATTAGCTACTTGTTAGAAATGCTGCCGATATCATACATTAAATCTCTGTATATAATTTTTGTATGTGATTCTGCTCAGTTATTTGTATTTTTTAATCTTGGTCTTAAACATTTAATTGCTATAAATTTATAAAATGTGAAACACACTTGAAAGCCAATTTTATTTATTGTTCCAAAAATAGTTGAGGATATTTTGCAAGCTTAAGAAGATTTTTTTAAAATTCTGATTTCTTTTGTATATGTATTTGTATTTTCTTTATAGAATAATAAAAAGTGACATATTTATAACATGGACACATATTTTGGAAAAAGGACACATTTACAATATTACTTGTTCACATTAAGAACCCTTTATAATATCAATTTGTTCCCATATATGGATAATTCCCAACTTAGTGGTTCAAGTTATGATTTTTTGACTTTACTAGGGATTTATAGGTGCATTAAACGCAGTTTTGACATGCATTTTCTATTTGTGATAGGCTTATTGAAATATATCCCCAACCTAAGTTGAGAAGTGTGTGTTGGAGTTTTTACATTTCTTTCCAATTTTACTGTTTTGTTTTGTTAGTGCTTTAGTTAGCTCTTTTTTAAAATCTTTTTAACAAACTAGTGATAAAAGGAAACTTCATTAACATGGGAAATATTATATCTGAAAATTTACTATGTTTTACTATTTCTTTAAGAATTATTATTAGTTTTTAACTTTTATTTTAGGTTGGAGGTACATGTGAAGGTGTTAATTTTAAGATGTTATAATGCTGGTTGCTTTTCTGAATGTGATATTTGTTTTATTTTGTAGTTGATTAACTGGTAGAATATATTAAGCTAATTATTATTTTATTTATCTTACAGTTAATTATTTTCCTGCTCTTTTTCTGTATATACAGCACTATGAATTACATTCATATATTAACTTATGTATTATCTCCATAAAACACAGTATGTTGTAGTAAGCATGAGGACTGTAAACATTTTGATTAGAATTTTAGACAAAAAAATATCTTGAAGAAAGTTTAAAGATCTAATAATAGACCTTTATATTAATAATGATCTATCAATATAGATAGTAGTGGATCACCTAACCTATAGCTTTAACTAAACTGGTTAGGAAGGTCTATTAAAAATAACATTAGAGTTTTTAACTCTGTTTTTGTTCACCTTGTTTGTACTACCTGAATGCTTTTCATGTTTATTCCATACCTAACCAAACTCATGGGCTTACAAAATCTTGTCTATAAATCTACCTTTCTCTGAATTTCACAAGCATTTTCTTTCGAATTATGCTGTTATTTTCTAGCTGTTTCGCATGTCCCTGTTTGGCTTTTAAGCTTGGGCAGAAACTTACTTCTTTGAATTATCACAGACATGTGCACTTAGTAATGGGATTCAGGAAAATAGAAGATCCTTCTGCTCCTTTATGGAGACTTTATTTTTCCAGTTTTACTAGAATATGTATTTCAAAGTCTGTTAATGAAACACTTTTTGACTAAAGCATTTTGAAACATTTCTAGAATGCATAGTGTATTTTCTAACATTGTTACTTAACCTAGAAAGAAAATGCCTAATTTTACCAATAGTATTGAAATAATTTATAATTCTGCGGTAAAAGCTAGTCTAATATTTATGAATACAGAATAAATTTATCTAAACTTGAGATTTATATATAAATGGATACATGCATTATAGAATATTTGATATGGTTTTTACTTATCATTATGCTTTTATTTGTTTTCATCTGGATATTTAAACATAGCAGTAGTTTGTAATTTAGCATTCAGTTCACTATTTATCATTTCATATGAATATAACATATTTTATTTGTTCTGATGTTGATGGAAGTTTGTATCCAACTTTGGGCAATTATGAAAGACTAACAAATGAATATATGTATAAATGTATTTAGTAGTTCATAGTATAATTTTATTAAAATTTGTCAATTTCCTATAGGTATGTTTTATGTAAATATATTTTTAAAATATGGTAGTCAAGTGAAATAATAAAGGTGTCATAAATAAGACTTTCACTTTGTTATACTTAAGAAGGACAGCCCAAATTTATGTTAGGTCCTAAGAAGCAAAAGTAGTCAACTCACTCCCAGAGACAACCTTGATTTATTTATCACCTTATATACATATTCTTTAAGCATTGTTTCATGTAGTTTCACTCAATTAAGGACACCATTATGACTTTCTACAAGGGTATTTAAATAAATAAATAGAAAGAGAATAAAGACATTGGAGAAAAATCAGATTGGTATATTTATTTTAGATATTATAATAATTATTTAAAAATATTTATTATGTTAATAAAATGTTTAATATAACAGACATTAATAATATGATAACTTAATGTGTATTGTAATGATCATTCATTATAAAATTACCTACCAGGCTCATAATTAAACCACAAACACATTGAGAAAAGGTACACTGTAATGCCAAAAAAATAAAAATAAAACAGTAAAAGAAGAAATACTTTCTGCTAAGACAATATCTTCATGGTAATATTAAAAAATGGATTAACAAATTTTAAATAAACATAATTACACTTTATGACTCAAATCTTGGCCTAAATTATTTCTTTCCAATATTTTACTCAAATAATTGTTTTTCTTTCTTTTTTTTTTTGTTTTTGTTTAATTGTACTTTAGGTTCTGCGGTACATGTGCAGATCATGCAGGACTGTTGCATAAGTACACACATGACAATGTGGTTTGCTGCCTTCACCCCCCCATCACCTACATTTGGCATTTCTCCCATATTATCCCTCCCCGACATCCCCACCCCCACCTGCAGTCCCTCCCTTGGCCCCCACAACAGACCACTGTGTGTGATACTCCCCTCCCTTTTTCCATGTGTTCTCATTGTCCAACACTTGCCTATGAGTGAGAACATGTGGTGCTTGATATTCTGTTCTCATGTCAGTTTGCTAAGAATGATGGTTTCCAGGTTCATCCATGTTCCTACAAAGGACACGAACTCATCAGTTTTTATGGCTGCATAATATTCCACGGTGTAGATGTGCCACATTTTCCTTGTCCAGTCTATTGTTGATGGGCATTTGGGTTGGTTCCAGGTCTTTGCTATTGGAAACAGTGCTGCTATGAACATACATGTGCATGTGTTTTTATAACAGAATTATTTATAATCCTTTGGGCATATACCCACAAATGGGATTGCTAGGTCCAGTGGAATTTCAATTTCTATGTCCTTGAGGAAGTGTCATACTATCTTCCACAATGGTTGAACTAGTTTACACTCCTACCAAGAATGTAAAAGTGTTCCTATTTCTCCACATCCTCTCCAACATCTGTTGCCTCCAGATTTTTTAATGATCACCATTATAACTGGCATGAGAGGGTATCTCAATGTGGTTTTGATTTGAATTTCTCAATAATCAGTGATGCTGAGCATTTTTTCACATGTTGTTGGCCTCATATATGTCTTCTTTTGAAAAATGCCTGTTCATATACTTCACCCACTTTTGGATGGGTTTGTTTGTTTTTTTCTTGTAAATCTGTTTTAGTTCTTTGTAGATTCTGGATATTAGCCCTTTGTCAGATGGGTAGATTGCAAAAATTTTGTCTTATTATGTTGGTTATTGGTTCACTGTAATGATTGTTTCTTTTGCTATGCAGAAGCTCTGGAGTTTAATTAGGTCCCATTTGTCTGTTTTGGCTTTTGTTGCCAATGCTTTTGATGTTTTAGTCATGAAGTCCTTGCCTACGCCTATGTCCTGAAGGGTGTTGCCTATGTTTTCTTCCAGAGTTTTTAAGGTGTTAGGTCTTAGTTTAAGTCTTTAATCCATCTGGAGTTAATTTTAGTGTAAGGTTTCAGGAAGGGGTCCAGTTTCTGCTTTCTGCACACTGCTAGCCAGTTTTCCCAACACCATTTATTAAACAGGGAATCCTTTCCCCATTGCTTGTTTTTGACAGGTTTGTCAAAGATCAGATGGTTGTAGATGTGTGGCGTTGCCTCCAAGGCCTCTGTTCTGTTCCACTGGTCTATGTCTCTGTTTTGGTGCCAGTACCATGCTGTTTTAATTACTGTAGCATTGTACTATTGTTTGAAATCAGGCAGCTTGGTGCCTCCAGCTTTGTTACTTTTGTTTAGGATTGTCTTGTCTATGCAGGCTCTCTTTTGTTTCCATATGAATTTTAAGGTGGTTTTTTCCAGGTCTGTGAAGAAGGTCCTTGGTAGATTGATGGGGTTAGCATTGAATCTATAAATTACTTTGGCAGTATGGCCATTTTCACGATATTGATTCTTCCTAACCATGAGCATGGAATGCTTCTCCACTTGTTTGTGCCCTCTATTATTTCCTTGAACAGTGATTTGTAGTTCTCCTTGAAGAGGCCCTTTACATCCTTTGTTAGTTGTATTCATAGGAATTTTATTCTCTTTGTAGCAATTGTGAATGGGAGTTCACTCATGACTTGGCTCTCTGTTAGTCTGCTATTTGTGTATAGGAATGCTTGTGATTTCTGCACTTTTATTTTTGTATCCTGAGACTTTGCTGAAGTTGCTTATCAGTTTAAAGAGATTTTGGGCTGAGATGATAGGGTCTTCTAAATATACAATAATGTCCTCTGCAAATAGAGACAATTTGACTTCCTCTTTGCCTAATTCAATACTCTTTATTTTTTCTTTTTTCTTGCCTAATTGCTCTGGCTAGAAATTCCAGTACCATATTGAATAGGAGTGGTGACAGAGGACATCCTTGTTTAGTGCTGGATTTCAAAGGGAATGCTTCCAGTTTTTGCCCATTCAGTATGATATTGGCTGTAGGTTTGTAGTAAATAGCTTTTATTATTTTGAGATATGTTCCATCAATACCTAGTTTATTGAGCATTTTTAGCATAAAGGGCTGTTGAATATTTTCGAAGGCCTTCTCTGCATCTATTGAGATAATCATGTGTGTTTTGTCTTTGGTTCTGTTTATGTGTAGGATTAAGTTTATAGACTTGTACATGTTGAACCAGACTTGCATCCCCTGAATGAAGCCTACTTGATTGTGATGGATAAGCTTTTCGATGTGCTGTTGCAATCAGTTTGCCAGTAATTTATTGAAGATTTTTGTATCTATGTTCATCATGGATATTGGCCTGAAGTTTTCTTTTTTTGTTGTTGAGTCTCTACTGGGTTTTGGTATCAGGATGATGTTGGTCTCATAAAATGATGTGGGAAGGGTTCCCTCTTTTTGTATTTTTTGGAATAGTTTCAGAAGAAATGGTACCAGCTCCTCTTTGTATGTCTGGTAGAATTCAGCTGTGAACCCATCTGAACCTGGACTTTTTTTGGTTGGTAGGCTATTCATTGCTGCTTCAACTTCAGCCTTTTTTATTGGTCTGTTCAAGGTTTCAACTTCTTCCTGGTTTAGGCTTGGGAGGGTGTAAGTGTCCAAGAATTAATCCATTTCTTCCAGGCTTCCTGGTTTATGTGCAGAGTTGTTTATAGTAATCTCTGATTGTAATTTGTATTTCTGTGGAGTCAGTAGTGATATCCCCTTTATGATTTTTTATTGCATCTAGCTGATTGTTCTCTCTTTTCTTTTTTCTTAATCTGGCTGCTGATCTGTCTATTTTGTTGATCTTTTCAAAAAAACACCTCCTGCATTTATTGGTTTTTGAAGGGTTTTTTTGTGTCTCTATCTCCTTCAGTTCTGATCTGATTTTAGTTATTTCTTGTCTTCTGCTAGCTTTTGAGATTTTCTGATCTTGCTCCTCTAGCTGTTTCAATTTTGATGATAGGATGTCGATTTTAGATCTTTCCGCTCTTCTCATGTGGGCATTTATTGCTCTAAATTTCCCTCTAGACATTGCTTTAAATGTGTCCCAGAGACTCTGGTATGTAGTGTCTTCGTACTTGTTGGTTTTGAAGAACATTTTCATTTCTGCTTTCATTTCATTGTTTATCCAGTTGACATTCCGGAGCCAGTTGTTCAGTTTCCATGAAGCTGTGTGGTTCTGAGTTAGTTTCTTAATTATGAGTTCTAATTTGATTGCACTGTGGTCTGAGAGACAGTTTGTTATGATTTCCATTCTTTTGCATTTGCTGAGGAGTGATTTACTTCCAATTATGTGGTCAATTTTAGAGTAGGTGACATGCGGTGCTGAGATGAATGTATATTCTGTGGATTTGGGGTGGAGATTTCTGTGGATGCCTAGATTTTATTTCTATATTAACATACAACATAGACATTATTATGATCTTCATCAGGCAGATAAGGAAGTTGAGCTTAGAAATTTGAAATAAGAACCCCAACAAAAAGTTGGTGAAAATATGAAGACATTTTTCAAAAGAAGACTTTTATGCAGCCAAAAAAACCAGTGAAATAATGCTCATCATCACTAGTCATTAGAGAAATGCAAATCAAAACCATTGTGATATATCATCTCATGACAGTTAGAATGGCGATAATTAAAAAACCTGGAGACAACAGATGCTGGAGAGGATGTGGAGAAATTGGAACACTTTTACGCTGTTGATGGGAGTGTAAAGTGGTTCAAACATTGTGGAAGACAGTGTGGCTATTCCTCAAGGATCTAAAAATAAAAATACCATTTGACCCAGTAATCCCATTACTGGGCATATACCCAAAGGATTATAAATGGTTCTATTATAAAGACACATGCACACGTATGTTCATTGCCACATTGTTTACAATAGCAAAGACTTGAAACCAATCCAAATGATCAGCAATGATAGACTGGATAAAGAAACTGTGGCATATATACACCATGGAATACTATGCAGCCAAAAGAAAAGAGGATGAGTTCATTTCCTTTGCCGGGGCATGGATGAAGCTGGAAACCATCATTCTCAGCAAACCGACACAAGAACAGAAACCCAAAGACAGCATGTTCTCACAAATAAGTGGGTATTGAACAATGAGAACACATGGACACAGGGAGAGGAACATCACACATTGGGACCTGTTTGGGAGTGGGAGGACTAAGGGAGGTATAGCAGGGGGTGGGGGGATTGGGGAGGTATAACATTACTAGAAATACCTAATGTAGATGATGAGGGGATGAATGTAGCAAACCACCAGATCATGTTTATACCTATGTAACAATCCTGCATGATCTTCACATGTACCCCAGAACTTAAATAATAATAATAATAACAAAAAGAAGAAATTTGAAATGGTTTGCTCATGGCCTCCAGAAAGTAAGTGATTGGATAAGGTAATTTTAATGTAGAACTCATATTCTATAAAACCATAATACCCAGGGCAGCCTCCAGATTTATGTTCTAAATTTAAATCTTCCAGATATTGTCAGCACCTTGCTATGGTTATATTCATGTTACAACATTATGTCCCACTCCCCATTTCTAAACCTTTGGTGAGGTCATCATCTTTCCAAATTAACTATGTCTTTCAATTTCCATGCTTTTGTCCAAAGCAAGGTCATTTTCTAGGGCCAAGTGATGGAAGAAGTCCTAGGTTCATTTGTAACCTAATTCTTATTTTCCAACCTCATGTTCACAAAATTAAAACTGTCTTTTAGAAAAAAAAGTATATTAAATATATTATGTTAGCATTATTGGTGTACTAATGTTTATGTTAAGGTAATGTATTTAAACTTACCCAATCTACAAAAATTCTAGTTGCATAAGACATGATCTTAAATAATTCTGAAGTACACAGACAATTATAAAAAAAAATTCCTGCCTTTAAGAAGTTTATTATCCTGAAAAGAATGGGTGTAAGTACCAAAGAGTATATAGTAGGAGCTTTAAGAGAGATACAATAAGAAACAATGCAAGGAGATCTCAGTTGAATATAGCATGTTAATGGGAATGGTGTTAGGCTTTCTTTTGTTTTGCATCATGGCAAATGTTTAAATTTAGAAAGATCCCTATTTAACAACTATCCAACCATATTTCTTGTCATGCTTGATCTCTGTAACACAGGAATCATTGAGATAGTTCATATTTTGCTCCCACAGATACAGAAAAATATAGGAATAAAGTAAATGATTCCTCCAAAACAGGTACATTTTATTTGAATCCTTATTATTTTAAAGATATTTATATTCTTCAACATTACACAGCTAGAAAATGTCATTTTTGTGGCAACAGCTACTTAAATGGTTACATATATTTAACCACAATAACACATGTTGGTCTGCTTTTTAAACAGCTAAATTATTATCACAACATACAAGTTATAACCACTTAGTTGTAATCTAAAAGAGACCTTTACTATATGGAAAAATAATACCTACTATGCAAACCAACAGGGGATGAGTATGTATCACATCTTTATTTATAGCAGCCTAAAATTGTAAATAATTAAAAAGCCCAACAGCCGGTAAATAGATTATCACAGTGTATTGTGCATCTGATGGAATGCTACAGAGTGATCAAGAAGAATGGATGAATGGTACATGCCACTACAGAGATAGCTCTCAAAAACTTGATGCTGAGTAAAAAGAGCAGACACAAATGAGCATAGGCTGTATAATACTATTTGCATTAAATTATAGAAAATTTAAATATGTACAATGACAGAAGCCAGATCAGTTGTTGTCTGGTTCTGATCTAGAGGAGGAGATGGGCTGCGAGTTCCATGGAGAAATTTTTGTGCATGCAGAAAATGCCCTACATCTTGATGATTGTGGTGACGCTACAAATGCCTATATTTGTCAAAACTCATCAAATGATATATTTTAAATTAGACAGTTTGAGCCTTTCAATTTATATAAAACAAATTGAGAAAGAAAAAGAATGAAAAAAGTGTCAAGATTTTTAAGATTATTAAAAATATAGAGATTATAATAAAATAATAAATAAAAAGACATAGTTGCAACCAAGACGGATAGTTTCTTCTTTTAATTCAATCAGAGGAAAAAATAGTGTACCCATATAACTAGAATTCGGAAGACCCAAGTTGTGAAATTAACTTCTTTTAAAGTCTATGAAGTGATGGTCTTTTTCAAGGTAATGACTATAAAAATATTTCAGTATTTTCAAGAAGAATACATAATGCTAGTTACATATTAGCATAAGTTCTGATAATCTAACCTAATATTCTGATCACTTCACATCCTTAGCCTATTTGAGATTTTGATATCATAACTTGCAGATTCAATAATCAAACCTTTTTATGATACCAAATTTTGATGCCTCTCTTAATAAATACCTACCTTTTCATTTCTATGATAATATATAATAAAAATGTATGTAATAAAGCTAACCAAACTCATTCATATAATTAATTGCATTTTAGAATTAATAATATGTTCTGTATTTAAATGTTTGAAATTTTAAACGTCAGTTGATATATTAGACATATGAAAAATAAATAGTATGAATCTAGTTGAAAAAGTATAATTAACTGTAAATTTTTAAGTAGAAATACATGAAAAATTAAATTTAAAGAATATATAAAAATTGTAGTGAAGTTTCTGTATTGTACATATGTTAACTAGCTGTATTACATTCATAATTATATTCTCATCACATTTAGAAAAGTTTTAAAGTACTTGTATATGTAGATTATCTTATTTGCCTATAAGATTGCTCAGTTGAATATTTAAATAAATAACCAATAATGTTTATAAAAATTTTGTGTATATTTAAGCTGCTTAAAGGAATTTTATTGACTGAGATTGTGAATGGAGTTAAGAGTTATTGAGTCTTTATGATTTACCATGAAGTCTTCCTAATAAAATTCCCTTGGAATGTAGTTATTTGTGTCTTATCTAAAATTATCAGGTTACTAATTAAAATGCCAATTTTAATTGAGATAATTAAAGATAATTTTTAGTAATTATCTTTTGAGATAATTTTTAATGCTGTGAATGAAAACCAGATTTTAAATGTGCTACTTTACAAAATGAATATTACTTGAAAACCTGTTATTTCAGATACTTCTTTGAGTATCCCAAGTTGCCCTCTTTGTTCAAAAGCTG
Source organism: Cebus imitator (assembly GCF_001604975.1). Taxonomy (NCBI): domain Eukaryota; kingdom Metazoa; phylum Chordata; class Mammalia; order Primates; family Cebidae; genus Cebus; species Cebus imitator. Next base: position 877,215 of record NW_016107797.1, read on the forward strand.
ACATCAATACTGTATAGTGGAGTGCTAGAGTCAAATGTGATTGTATTGGTTAGCATTAGGGCAAGATAATGGTTATGTTAGTGTACTGTGTTACTGACAGCAGCTAGATAGCAAAATCAGAAATCCATTATCAGTATGTCATACAGAGCTAGATGGCAAAATGTACATACTAACTCTAAAATTCAAGCAAATTAGAAAAAGATCAGTTCCATAAAATTGATATTGTGTCAACATTTTTGTGGAAAAAAATATAAGCAAATAAAAAGGCAATCTCTCATAGACTTAGGAACAGGGAAACATTGACATAAACAATAGATATTTATAGAGAATATATAGCAAGAATTTTTTTTTTTTTTTTTTTTTTTTTTTTTTTTTTTTTTTTTTTTTTTTTTTTTTTTTTTTTTTTTTTTTTTTTTTTTGAGACGGAGTTTCGCTCTTGTTACCCAGGCTGGAGTGCAGTGGCGCGATCTCGGCTCACCGCAACCTCTGCCTCCTGGGTTCAGGCAATTCTCCTGCCTCAGCCTCCTGAGTAGCCGGGATTACAGGCACGCACCACCATGCCCAGCTAATTTTTTGTATTTTTAGTAGACACGGGGTTTCACCATGTTGACCAGGATGGTCTCGATCTCTTGACTTCCTGATCCACCCGCCTCGGCCTCCCAAAGTGCTGGGATTACAGGCTTGAGCCACCGCGCCCGGCCTAGCAAGAAAATTTTAAAACAGTAGCTGAAATAATGTTGAAAAATACCAGGATGTTTCACTAGGCCTGCAATAAGGAGGATTGAGGGATGAACACTTTATCCCTTATGACTTATGGAAGCTTATGTTCGAGGGCTCCTTTCTATCTAGGTCAGGGTTCCATGGAGACAAGTATTTGCAATCAATAGGTTTATAATTAAGCAGAGAAGAAACAAAATAGATGAAATAATAGCTTTTTTATGGTATGGATTATGCAACAAGAGGTAATGGGGTAACATATTTAAGATATAAGGAAGGAAATAATGCAGTAAGATTTTGTATCCAGAAAAAAGCATTCACAAACTAATTAGCATACAAGGTCACAGGGTACATTGTTCCAATAAGTACTTTCAGAGTGACCTTCAGACAACCCAAACAACTTGAGAGGCTTGGACATCAAGTATTGATGGGGAGCACTAAATGTAATGCTACCTATGTGATTAAGAGAAAATGTGGCGTAAGAAGGACAGAGGCAGAAAGTAAAGATTGTAGTTTTTTGCTATGATAATATAAAGTCCAACTATAAAAATAGTAAGAGAATGGTTAGTTAATATGCACAATGTTTTCAATATTTAAATAAATAGCAGTGATAATATTAGTATTGTTATTCTGAGACTTTTAAGTGGGTAAAATAAGACAGAACAAATAAATCATTTGAGATAATTAAATACTATTATTTCTTAAGTCCTTAAGCACCAGGATCTTCAGTGTGGAAGAAGTTACAGATATAATATTGAAATTTAAATAATCTTGTATTCTTGAATTTGATTGGTACCATTAATATAAAACATTATGATAAGATATATACATAAACATATATGATGATTCTGATTTCAACACACGCACATACACACACACACACACACACACACAAACACACTTTTGTCCTTCCAACAGTATCCACTGAAAATATCTTAAGCAATGAGCCACTCAGTAGCTGATTGTGTCCTTGTATTAATAGTTAATAATTAATAATAAGGCCTTCAAAAGTCTCACAAAGGACTTTTGGAGAAATGGCAGATTCCAGGATTAGGGCAGGAGATGTTAAACATGAGCCTAAACAAGATACTTCTTTTTTATGTAAGGTATTCAGAAAACTTATATAAATTATCACAAGATCTTTGAAGCCAACTTATACTACCAGCAGCCAATATAAGAAAAATCATCTAAAATAATGATAATAATTCAGTGTATTGAAACCCATCAGTTATCCTTAAATCAGTGAGTTTGTTATAAAAATTAATATAAGAAAAGGAATCATCATTATTGAAGTCAGATAGGAAATCAAATCATTGTCTTGAAAACTGGTAAATATGCTGATTTTCTTATATGAACTGTATCACTGGGCAACCACATGACAGATATAGGCAATCACATGACAGACAAACTGATAGAATTATAATGTAACTGTTTTGCAACATCCAATGATTTAAAGGATATGAACATTATTTATTACTGGCTATTAACAAAAAACCGACAACTGCATGTGCTTATCATAATCTTGTAAAATACCATTTAAAACCCTGCAAAAATGTAGACAATGATAGTAATATTAAATTATTTCTCAGTCTTCAAATTATTTGGCCAAACTGTAACAATTGTCTCAGACAATCATCTGTCTTCCATGAACTCCTTTATCTCTTGACTTCTAAGACACCACACCTGCCTAGTTTTTATCTTACATTTCTGGTACCCCGTCTCATTCTCTTGTACTGCTTTCTCCTAGTTTTTGCGACTTCTTAATTTAGAAGGAATCGAGGGCTTAAAATTCAGACATTTATTTCATACATTTACCTATTCCATTTGGAGTATCATGCATTTTAATGTTTTAAAAGGTCATATATTTACTGAAAGTGTACAAAACTATAGTTAGTGCAGCTCCACACAAGTATTTCAGATTAGCACATTTAACTTAAACTGTTGCATCACACATAATGTGCCTGAAACTGAGCATATGAAAATCCCTCCAAGACTTCTTTTCCTGCAATCTTCTCAAGATTAGTTAAGTTGAATTGAATTCTACTTAATATTTCAGGTGCCAAGACCAAAAATCTCAATGTCATGCTCAATTACTTACTCTATGATTTATAAAGCACTATGTGAATCATTCTTCCTATTACCTCTCTGACCTCAGCTTCTATTACTTTCCCTTGTGATCTCTCTATTTTACTGATTCCATTGATTTTCTCCAAGTACAGACAGGGAAACTCCCAACTCAGGGCTTTTGCACTTGCTTGTAAATCCCTCAGGTATGTTTGGGAGTTAAAAGAAGTTCCCTTACTTCCTTTAGGTCTTAAGAGTTTTATGTAATCTAAACTATCTTGCACACATGATATCAATTTCTCTGCTTTATATTTTCCTTCTTAATGTTCATGAATATGAACCCTGGACACTTACTTATTTATTTTCTATTTTTTCCACTGAAATGTAAACTCCATTAGAGTAGAAATGTTTGCCTACTATAACTTGTGCCTGATGAAAAGTAGAAGTTAATATTTTTAATGTATAAATAAATGAAGAAGTGAAGGGACATATAATATGAATTATAAGAAGAGATTTGCAGAAAAAATAATTTTATTATTAACTTTGAGCTAGTTTTTGAACATAAAAATGTAGTACATACCGATATATACAAATACGGCGTTCATACAGATTTCAAATTTAAGTATCATATTATTGATTAAATAAAATATTCTATTTCATAGGCTCAAATATAAATAATAGTAGAATAAAAGTGAATAAATATAGCTAGACCATGACATTACACCTGCATTGAGACTTTTCTCATAACAATTTACACACTTGTAATGCGTGAGATTAACTGGGAGAGGAAGACATATATTGTTGTAGGAGCCAAATACCAAAATATATCTATTGGAAAAAAACAGGTGAGGTAGAAAGACATAAGCCATAATAAGTTAAAAAAAAAAAAGTATAGTCCAAGGGGAAAAAAAGAGCATACAGATTAAATTATCTGAAGTGAAAGAGATCTAAAGAAAAGTGTATTCAATAGTGACAAATACTGCAGCAGGATTAAGTAGGATGAAAACAAAACCCAGGGATTGGATTTATTGATGAGGAATTCATTAGTAATTGTAGCAAAAGCTCTTTCTATGTAGTCATAGAGATAGGGACCAGATTTAAGGCATCAGGGAATCAAGTGGAAATAGAGACATTGACATTAACTGTTTGAGTCAATGAATTCTATTATAGAAGGAAATAAATAGGACATGAAATTGTAAGTAGAATAGTTTCAAAGATTTTTTTTTAAGCATGAAAAATACTAATATATGGGTTAATGGAGGGAAGAAAGAACACTGAGGAATGAGAATTGGAAAAGGCAGGAAGAAGAGAACAGAAGACCAAATGATTTCAAGAACAATGGGATAAAGCCTTAGAAAAGTCAATCTTTCCTCTGAATAGGGAGGTATATAAGGTCAAGTAATATTAAAGGAGAGGAAAATTTGGAGGTTGGGAACATGTGAATATTTAACATATTGCTTCAAAACTTATCAAGAAAGATCTGAAAAAATGTTATTTGTGATATGTCAGGTCATGTTATTTTCTGTAATGATTGTGAGGCCTGTCTCCCTTGAATATTTTCTGAGCTCCAAAAGGTGGCTGCCAAAATTTTAATGAAAATTATTTTTATTTTCTGAAGAATAAAGATTGCTATTCTTCAAATCTATATATTATTCTAAGGAGATTCAACAGGAGGATATCCCCCTCACTAGCTAATATTACTGCAGAGCAGGAAATAATGAGAATTTTTCACTATACTGGGAAAGTTTGGATAAACATGTTAAAAGGATGTGGTGGTAATTAGAGAAGGGTGTAGTGAAGAGCAAAATATCCTAAGGATTGAAGAAGGGATATGTGGGAAACTTTAAAATCAGGCCTAGCTCCAAAATGTTCTGATCCAGAGACTGAAGGAAGAGAATGTTTTTAAAAGCATAGAAGAAAAGTGGAGGTATTTTCAAGGTGGACAGATGTATAGTTGGCAAAGAGGTTTGCAGTATTTGGTTGGGTGATTGCAGACATAAAGGAGACAAAAGACATTACAATAGTTGGAAAGGCAGTGGATTGATAACCACAATGAAGTCTAAGGATTTTCAGAGTTAATACTAGGGAATGAGCTGAAATGATACGAGGTGATGGTCAGTGAGTTGGATGTAGAAAGCTGCTATTCTAGAAGCTCTACTATGCTTAGTACTGACAATTTCTGGTTATGTACCTGCAAGTAAGGGACTTAGAAAGGCTGGAATACAGACATTTTGGAGGGAGAAATTCAAGATACTAACAGGGTTGGCAGGATTATCCACATGTATATTTTACTAACAAGATGCCAAGAATTAAAACAAGAATATAAAGAGAGTACATTGACCCAAGAGCTGACATCATGGAAAATTGAATGGAAATATACAAAGCTGAACTGGATGAAGGACTGCAACAACAGGAGTTATTGGGTAATATAATCTTTTTAAATGAGACTTCAAAACTAATTGTGTATGAGTGTTTTCCTGAGAGAGAAAAAAAAAGAAAAATTTAAAGTGGCTATTTGAAGCCACAACTTGAAAGGGGTTGAGGGAAATTAAGTGTCCTCAAAGGGCTAAGTTTTCATTAGAGCATGACTGTGAAGATTAATGAAACATATTGAAAAACATTAACTATATGGGAATTTGCTTTTAATGGATCATGAATTTCAGAGAATATGGTGGAACTGGAGAGAAGTAAGAAAAGGAGGAAGAATGGGGAAAGTCCCAGGCCTTATAGTCTAGGAGATAAGGGTTAACTTGGGCCTTGAGTATTCTTAGTGTGGCTGCTATAATAAGAAATAAGCATAATTATATTGGTCCCAGAGGATTTAAGGCACATAGTTTGACAAAAATCTAAATATGAGGAGTTTAGAAGGCATAGATTTCAGCTGATACTGAGAAACTGAAAAATACAAACTGGCAATGGCTAGGTCATACATAAAAACCATACTCTAACCTACATTCTGCAAAAACTTCTTCAGGAAACCAACCCCCTCATCTAATAAATGGCCCAGGAAGCCAACCTGCTATAACTCAGATTTGTAGGAAGTCAGACTGCTACCTTTAGTAATAATACAGAAGGCAAAATGACCAGGACTTGGTTAATAATTGTAAGTTTCCCTAATTTTTGTCTCAGCTTCCATCTTAAGACCAGTCAGAGAAAGCCAAATAAGCACCACTAGCCAATCAGATAGATTGTTCTTCATCCCATAAGCCTACCTACAGCTTCCCCATGCCAACAGCCTCCAATGAAGACACAGCTGAAACCTTCCCTTTATTCAGCTGTGAGGCTTTCTCCATCCTTTGCTTTTCTTTGCATCTCTGTCAAAGCACAGTGATGATGGCTGACTCACTTGCTGCTGTAGACTTTGATTGTTCTCAGTCATTTGTTTTATACGTTGACAATTCAACACTAATGATGAGGGTAGAAAGCTACGAAGAGTCACTGTCTTAATTTCAGTGGTCCAGCATTATGTTGATACAGTTTTTTTTTTTTTTATTGTACTTTATGTTATGGGGTACATGTGCAGATCATGCAGGATTGTTTCATAGGTACATACATGGCAAGGTGGTTTGCTGCCTCCACCTCCTCATCACTTATATCTGGCATTTCTCCCCATGTTATCCCTCCACACCATCCCCATCCCCTGCTGTCTCTCCCCTAGCCCCCCCAAAAGACCCCTCCCTGTGTCCATGTGTTCTCATTGTTCAACACCTGCCTATGAATGAGAACATGCAGTGTTTGATTTTCTGTTATTGTGTCAGTTTGCTGAGAATGATGGTTTCCAGATTTGTCCATGTCCCTACAAAGGACAGAAACTCATCATTTTTTATGGCTGCATAGTATTCCATGGTGTATATGTGCCACATTTTCTTTGTCCAGTCTGTCATCAATAGGCATTTGGGTTGGTTTCAGGTCTTTGCTATTGTAAACAGTGCTGGAATGAACATACCTGTGCATATGTCTTTATAATAGAATGATTTATAATCCTTTGGGCACATACCCAGTAATGGGATTACTGGGTCAAATGGAATTTCTAGATCCTTGAGGAATCACCACACTGTCTTCCACAATGGTTGAACTAATTTACACTCCCACCAATTGTGTAAAACTGTTCCTATTTCTCCTCATTTTCTCTGGCATCTGTTGTCTCCAGATTTTTTAATGATCACCATTCTAACTGGCATGAGATGGAATCTCAATGTGGTTTTTATTTGCATATCTCTAATGACCAGTGATGACAAACACTTTTTCATGAGTTTGTTGGCCTCATATATGTCTTCTTTTGAAAAATGCCTGTTCATAGCCTTTGCCCACGTTTTAATGGGGTTATTTGTTCTTTTTTCTTGTAAATCTGTTTTAGTTCTTTTTAGATTCTGTATATTAGCCCTTTGTCAGATGGGTAGATTGCAAAAATTTTTTCCCATTCTGTTGGTTGCCAGTTCACTCTAGTGATTGTTTGTTTTGCTGTGCAGAAGCTCTGGAGTTTAGTTAGATCACATTTGTCTACTTTGGCTTTTTTGCCAATGCTTTTGGTGTTTTAGTCATGAAGTCATTGCCTATGACTATGTCCTGAATGGCTTTGCCTAAGTTTTCTTCTAGGGTTTTTATGGCGTTAGGTCTTATGTTTAAATCTTAACTCCATCTGGAGTTAATTTTAGTGTAAGATGTCAGGAAAGGGTCCAGTTTCTGCTTTCTGCGTGTGGGTAGCCAGTTTTCCCAATACCATTTACTAAATAGGGAATCTTTTTCCCATTGCATGTTTTTGTCAGGTTTGTCAAATATCAGATGGTTGTAGATGTGTGGTGTTACTTCTGAGGCCTCTGTTCTGTTCCATTGGTCTAAATTTCTGTTTTGGTACCAGTACAATGCTGTTTTGATTACTATAGCCTTGTAGTATAATTTGAAGTCAGGCAGCAGGGTTCTTCCAGCTTTGTTCTTTTTGCTTAGGATTCTCATGTCTATGGGGGCTCTCTTTTGGTTCCATAAGAAGTTTAATGTGTTTTTTCCCTGTTCTGTGAAGAAGGTCATTGGTAGCTTGATGGGGACAGCATTGAATCTATAAATGACTTTGGGCAGTATGGTCATTTTCATGATATATTTTGTAATCAAGAACTTATACCATATGTATGTGTAACATTTCATTCCTGGTTAATGGGCTTGAGGATTTTGGAGCGAGGCTCGATAAACTCGGGTTTACAGTCTTTTTCCTGAATATTATCCAAATCTTGCATTTTTAAAAACTACTCAGACATCTCCTTCACAGTGTCTTCTCTCCTGACTAAAATACTTTATGCTCAGCCTTCATTTCTTTACCTTTGATCATCCTTCTCTCCTTTATTCTACACTTCTGATCTTTTAACATTTTATGTTACTTAGTTTTATGTTAATTTGTATTATAGTATTCCCAAACTAGAATATGACATCTTTAAGGATAGAAGGTAAGAAATTTTAACTAATTGTTTAAGAATCATGAGCAGATCCCAAGAGCCTAGAACAGTTCTTAACAAAAAGGGAATTGATAAACTGTTTTTTTAATGAATGAAGCAATGACAATGGGTATGCAGAGAAATATGATCACTTAAAACCTTTTTGTGAAAATGTCTCATAAAATTATTTGTTAAAATTAAGTTACTTTTTTAAATAAGTTAAAATAAAAAGTGTGAACAGCAGTAGCAATAGGTTGAAAATACAAATAGAAAATTATATTAGATTTGATGCCTTGGTCAGCATTTAAAATTATAAATTATTATTTTTTAATTACAGGTCAAATGACTTAGCCACTGAAAGATAAATTAGTATGCTAGGAAAGATAGAATAAATGTTAATTGGAAATTAATAATATGCTAGGAGCAGGTTTTGGCATTGGAATATTTAGCAGATTTTGAATTGCATCTCAATACTGTGTGTGTGTGTGTGTGTGTGTGTGTGTGTGTGTGTGTGTGTGTACCCTCACTTGTTTATAAGCACTCACTGGTTCTTTTTGGATCTGTTCCATTTCTACCCCAAATGGGTGTATTGCAATTCAAGTTTGACTCTAATTGTATCAGTTTGCTGGGACTGCCATAATAAAAGAGACTGGGTGGCTTAAACTATAAAAACTTGTTTGCTTACATTTCTGGAGGCTGGAAGATCGAAAGCATGGTGAGGGCACAGTTGACTTTCTCTTAGCCCTTGCTTTTCAGGGTTATTTGTGAACATGGAGTCTTTATCCACTAATTTGTAAATGCCTGCTGAATACAAGTTTTATGTACCTAGGCATTTGCTTCTCTGGATCTATTACACCTGAGGAAAATTCTAATATCAGTAAAATTGACTTTCCCTTTCAGGTGTTCTTCTACAAATCCCTATCCATTCAATTTTCTTGAGGTCTAATGTGTTTCAAAATGCAGAATTTTATAGAATTTAGTGAGTCCATACTGCAGTTATACTACTTCACTAAATCCTTGGACAACGTTATGTAATCAAACTAATTAAAATGTCTGCAGCAAAAATTATGAATATTCATGCTACATGGGATAATTAATAACCCTAAGTGCTCTAATAACATTTATTGTGATTTTTTTTCCACTCAGTAATTTAAGGTCAGATCAGATTTTGCAACAAAATTAGGTATTAAAACATTGAATTTTCAACACTATTTTAGAATGAAATTATGCAAAACCATTTTATTGTTGCATCTAAGCAACTGGCATTTGAAAGTTGCTATTTTAAATACCCCATTATTAGAGCATAAAAGTCCATGTTTAGAAATAAATTTTACAGAAGGTGTGTAAGACCTCAATACTGTAAGTTATAAAACATTGTTGATGAAAATTAAGAAATACTAAATTAATGGAGCTATATAACTTGTTTATAGATCAGAAAACTCAATATTGTTAAGAATTCATTGCTTCCAAAATTTATTTTCAAATTAATAGTATTTGCAAATAAATCTAGTGAGAATTTTGCAAAAATATACGTTACTCTCTGTTTATTTGGAAAATAATTTTATTCTAAATAAATTTACTTGAAAACAAATGATTATAATATGGAAACATAAGACTAGAAAGACTATTTTTTTTTACTAACTATAAAATTATGATCATCAATACAGTATTTTTTGACAGTAAAATAGCCATATAGGCCAATGAAAAAAAAAATTTAGAAATATACCAACACATGTTTGACCAGTTAATGTTTGAACTTATATTGCTGACTGTAATGACAAAGTGCTACAGCCATCTAGAATACAGGAAAAAAAATTTCTTATAAATTCAAGCATACTATACATGTGACTCAAAAATATCCAAGTATTTAATGAATAAATGTCCCTAATTATTTGACAAAGGGAAATAAATTACATTCTTTTGATTTGCACAGAAAGTCCAAAGCTGTCTACAGAAACTCTGTTTATAACAAAAACAAACAAAAAAAAACTGGAACAATGTTAATGCCCATTACCTGGTCAATAGATAAACAAATAGCGACATGTCTTTACTGTGGAATACTACTCAGTAATAACAATTAAATAAATTATTGATAGATGCAAAATTCGGACAAACTATAAGCATGATGCTTCATTAAGGGAGTCAAACTCAGAAAAATGCATCATGTTTTATTCTGTTTATTTGAAATTATAAGAACACAGAAATTTATGGTTGTCAAAATTTTGGGGGGTTCAGAATTGGAGTCAGAGATTGTCTGCAAAAGGACATAAAAGAGATTTTCAAAATAAGGGAAATGTGTTTATCTATATGGCTACAAATCTATATCTGAATGTCAAACTTCCAAAGTAGGCATTTAAATTAAAATTTTATTTTCTCATAATTAAATTTAAGATAAAGTTTAAAAATACATTTGAAATATTAAAAATGTAAGATAAATGCCCCTCTTAGGGACATAAATAATTTATAAATGAATGTCTCATATTTTTTCAGCTATCTTAATATCTAAGAAGAGACTATCCTATTAAAATAATATTTAATTTCTCAAATCTGATAGTGAATTCATTCCTTCTAAAACATAAGAAGTAAAATTCTCATATTGTCACATTACAAAGCTAAAAGATTTCTTTCTTAGTATCTTTGCACATTATCAGTAGAGTAACTATTTGCTAAATTTGATGAAGATTTAATTTGGCTAGTGAATGCCTAATCTAGAACTCAAATTATTTATTTTCCCGTGTGCATTGATTCCTATGGCAATAAATGAATAAAAGTTATTTCACTCCCTGAACAGTTCTAACTTAAATTAATCAACCTTCTTCACTAAAATATTCTGGACTACAATTACAGCACTACTGTCTAGCTGCTTGTTCTTTTCAGGCCTAGTAACAGGGAGTAATTGCATCTTGTGTATTTTCTTGTGGGAATTGTTTCATATCTGGAGGTGATTCTTTTTTCCTAAATCATTTATTCTGTATGATGTAATTGCTGGTTACACACATAGAGGGCTTTTTAGCTATAATATTCAAATATGATTATCTTCTATCTGGAACAGTCAGATTTAATAATAATAATTTGAAAAGATTTAGCAATGCCAGGAGTACATTCAATAGCAGGAAGATCACTGAGTTATTGTATGTGAAAATTTTATTTCTGAAATTTTAACATATAGTACTTTAATGAATATTTTTGTCACTTTAAGCTTTAAAGACATTTTGTTACAATTCTCAGAATAAGTTCTTAATAGTTGACTAAAAACATTTTCATACTACTTTTATAATATTGTCGTTAGAAGATTGTAGTAGCTCTATCAATTGCCTTTGGATCTTTTGTAGAAAATTCAAAACAATGACAAAACATTATAAACACCACATTGTCTATTTATGTATTCAAAGTTATATTTCAACATAAGTTAGTAATCTAAAATACAGGAGAATTTATCTAATATTTTGAGTTTTAATATTCAAAGCTGATTCTTAATAAACATAAAGGTCATTAGCCTAATTATTTTATATATAATCTTATTTTATCCCAATTATCCCCTATTGGAAAGTTGCATATTTCTCTCCTAGCTTTTCTAAAGTGCTATTTGTAATCCTTTTATCTTCCATTAACACAGCAATTCTCTCTAGCTCATCTTATTTTTTTTATAAATTTCAAGTAAAATGAATGTGAAAGGATTATAGTCTTTTTTTTTTTTTTCTGAAAAACAGCAATCTGTAAGTGATGTAAAGATGTTACCAAAAGTTAAAATAAAATGTTGAATCATTGGTAACTTCAAGTCTCATGTCAGGACACAAAAAGGTCACCTCACCTAGCTCTGCCATGCCTGGAGAGTCTTCGTGTTCCCCAATTTAGTCAGATACTACACTCTTGAGCAATTCTTAGCCATAGGCCTTTTCTAATAAGAAGAATAATAGTGAATGCTTTAGTATTTTATGTTATCTTTTATAATTATCCAAAAATACAAAACATTCATAGCATAACAACACCATCAAGAAGTAAGCAGAAAAACAGATAATCAACACCTGTGTTTTACCTGTTGTGGCCTGACTCACTCAGACTTCTGTGATCTTTTTGTATTTCCTATTATTGTGTGTGCTTGTCAAACACCGAAAGTGCTGACATTTGTCTGTTTCATTGTTACCTTAAGTGGATAAAGCATTTTCATGTATTTGCAGGGCCGTTTTTTTCCCTGCCTCTGCCACAGTTGTCCTAGTGATTCTTTTTGTGCTTGTCTCTGAAATAGCGGGTTATAGGGGTTCTCTCCATATTTTCACGGTTCCCTCAAGCCATTGTGAATCTTCATTATTGAATGCCCATGGTGTTACATGTAACTGCTGCTGAGCATTGGGTCATAACCATGAAATCATCTGTTGCACTGTTTTAAACTGCACTATATAAAATTTTCTTTTTAATCTTTGATGACAAATGTAGACTATTATATACATTTTTATTTACTTGAAATTATTAAAATGTTCACTCCAGTTTAAAATTGCAATGTTACCTTAAATTTTAAAAGGTCCCTTTCTCTGTGTTATAAAATCAGTCAAGTCACAGAGTCCTATCCTCTTTATCTCTTGTAGATCTGGCTTTTTCTGTGTGTTAGGGTTAGCAGAAAAAAAAAAAAAAAGGAAAAAGGACAAATATCCCCTTGCTTAAGTGTTTGTTGTGATATTATAGTTCATAGCCAGCTATGAATGCTATCTGTGATAGTGGTCCAGGGGGATTAAATTCTCTCGGAATTTTTACTATATTTACCACTCTAGATGTTAAATTCGTAGTCTGCTTCACTACCATCTTCTCATTCTACATACTGCCATCTTCCTCCCTTTGCTTTTCATCTACTCAGTAGGCACAGGAAGAATTCAGAGTTTACTGACAATGTAAACAGCCAACTGCAGCTTAGAGCCACTTTCTCTTCAGTGAAGTATTCCGAGTATTTTATAGAGGTGTTCTTGGAACCTCCTCTAATTGGACTTCAGGTGATAAAGTCATGTAACATTTTTCTTTTCTCCTATATTCTTTACAATTACTCCAATATTTTCCAGATATGTATATATAGTAGCATATAGCAGTATAATAACCATTTAGTCCTTTTTATACACCCAGGAGAATTTGACAGTAATAGAAACCCATATGTGTGTATGTGTGAATATGTATATGTATTCTCTTGTCTCCAGAGATGTCACAATTTCTTGGTATTAGCTTAAACCTCTGACCACTTAGTTGCTTCCAAGTCTTGTTCTCCCTCTTCTCATTCTCTTATTACTTAGTGTTATGTAGGGATCTCTTCTAGGTCATCTTCCCCTCTTATCTACTTCCTCATACCTTATCCATGGACAGTCTGATTGACAATCATATTTTCATTTGCCATGTCTAGATAATATTTTTTCTCAATTAATTTTTTACTCTTATCCTGTAAAAGGATCATGCATCTTTGTACACTATCATATAATCTTAAGGGTTTTTCTGAGGAAGGATAATTTCCTGGCTATTTAAATTGTGATCAGCTATTGGATTGCTCTGGACAATGAAATGTGAATGGAAGTGACTGACAAATGGCTTTAAGAATATAACACCAGAGCATTCCAGAAGCTTTATCACACTTTTCCTTCTGCAATTAGTTATCTTATGGGCGGACTGCAACTTCAGCTTAGATCTCATATTAAGCAAAACATCTGAACAGATCTGCAGTTGATCTACTAAGTCATAATGTAAGGTAGATTTGCTACCAGCCCACAGTTTGAATGTAAAGATCAAGGTTAGTTGTTATAGAACTTTGTTATTGTATGCCATAAAGTTATTATGGCATGTTACCACAGAAAACTTAACTGTCAGTCATTCTTACATTGCAAACACCCAAATTTATCATCTGTGATGAGATATCTCAACTGTATACAAAACCTTAACCTTTAATTGCCTGCTGAAGTGCACTTGGATGTCCAATAGACACTTCAACGTATCTCCAAATTAATCTATTCTCTGCCCAACCAATTTAATCATTTTCTTCTATTTCTTAATTCAGTGAATGATACTACAACATGCATAGCATCCAATACCAGAAACTTAAATGTTGTTCTTGATTCATGGTAATATAAATGGCAGTCTTCAATCATGGTCTGAATTATTTCTCACTTCCAAAGATTGATCATTAAGTTTCATTGAGTCTAAACATTAAATATCTTTCAAATAAGCAATTTCCCTATCATTGTTAATTGATTTAGGTCACCCTTATTTCTTCTTTGTACTTCAGTGACATTTTCCTGATGTCACTGACCTGAATTCCTCTGATCCATTCATTATATTATCACACGATTGATAAAAAAAAAAAAAAAAAAAAAAACATGGCTTCAAAGATTAAAATAAACAAACTAGCAAGCAAAGCATATCTAATACCTTCCTGTAAACCTAAAACTAAAGGGCAAATTTATTTACACATGTTACAGATGTGCTCTAATTACTCAGTCTTATATAAAAATAAGAGAGTGGCTCTCAGCTCTTGCTTTGTTTAAATAAAATAAAGTGTAATTAACACAAGCAAGAATTTTCACTCTTTTGGAGTGTAATAGTAAGAGATGGGCTTACAAATTTGCAAGGCAAAACATATAACACAATTCATATTATTAAGTTTTTAAATCTTAGTAATAATATATTAACATATTAACAATATTAATAATATCAATGTTAAGATTTGAAAATATAAAATAATAATAATATTAATGTTAAGGTTTGAAAATATAAAAATATTTAAATTATTTTAAAACATTATATAAACTTTATGTATACAATTGTATAAATAATCTCACCTATATATGTATTTGCTTTGGAAGTTTGGTTCTCATTTTATAGTTTATGATTTTAAGCCTATATACAGCAATATTACAAATATAATAATCATGTAGATTCAAATAATAGTATATTCGTATTATTTAGTCCCATTTGGCTAAGCATTTAAAATTAAGGAATTGATAAGCCATAATTATGATAGAACACTATATTTCATCTTCAGGAAAGATGAAAATAACACTAAATTGTGGATCCTATGTCCTTTACAATGTACAAATGTGGTCTTGTACACAATCTTTATAGAAATAATTAGGAAATTTCGTTATTGAACAACACCAAAATAAATTTGCATGTTTGGGGTGATCTTTTGTTTACTGGAGAAATTTCACGGGCTATAGACTTTCAATAGTAAGCTATTTCTAATTTTTTTTAAAGGTTTCTGAGATAAAACTTTGTACAGTAAATATTGTATTTCCCACATTTTTATGTTCTAGATAAAATATATGAAAATTGTCTTATATGTTCTCCTCAATGGTTTAAAAGATTTATTTTTTTTACAAGTCTTCTGAGAGGTACAAGCAGCTTATTCAAGGCTTTGAAATGATTCACACAAATAGTTTATTTCGTTCTTTTGGAAAGGATGCTAAAATTCTTCCCCTTTCTCTTTTGATTGCTTTTCCTTATTTTCTGATTATTTCCTTGTTGGATAATTTTTCATGCTGCTAAGAAATATAAGACTTTTTAAAATCATAGTATAATATGCATAATGATTTAAAACATATTTCAATTTATTTAGCCTTTTCTGGGATAAAGTCCAATTACAGCTTTTAAAGTATGACCTAGTTGATATTATGTCTGCATTGAACTTTCATAATATGTTTTATGATAAAGAGCCATTCAAAGAATATATCTTGTTATGTGCTGATTTTAAAGTATTGCTTTATTACTATTTTGTCAGTCTTCCCTGTATAATCTGTGTATACACATAAACCACATACATTTAAAAATTACTTTAGTAAACAAACATTTAAACATTACACTAGGTAAGTGAACATTTTGCAAATACAGTTATTCATTAGTGCTTGCCTTTTTTATAATTGCTCAGTATATGTTAATGAATAATAAAATAATTTAAATTGACTTTTAAGGTAAAATTTATTATTTTTCTAATTTGCATATACAGACCGTCCCAGAGATATGATGATTCAACTGAAGGTTTTTAACGTTAAGATAATATGAAAACAAGACACATCCAGTAGTTCCTCAACTTATGATAAGGTTATTTACAGATAAATCCATCCATAAAGTGAAAATATCATAAGTTTAAAAGGTACTGTTCACTAACAATGTTTCCAATTTATGGATGGGTTTATAGTGATTTAGCCCCATCATAAGTCAAGAAGTAGCTATACTATACAATTAATAATTATTTTACTTTATTAAAAATATATTTTTCTATTGATTTTAGGAATGCCTAGGTTCAATGAAAGATATTTTATTCAAACCACATATGTATTACTTCAGTATGCACAGAGCAGCTTTTCAGTTAAGTAAGATGTATTTTAGGAACTTATATGTCTTCCCTTTGGGTTCTAAATGTTTCTTTTCTAGATTGAGTTAAGTAGAACTTGGGTTCTTGCTCTAACGTTAATGCAACCACTTTCTGTCATTTGTCTTCCTTGAATCACATTTTTTTTCATATTGCGAAAGAACCTGCCTTCTTTTTGTTTATTTATTTACACCTCTATTTTTAGAAGAAGATTCTTGATAATAACATGATTAATTATGTATTCATAACATCTTAGAAATGGGATGTGGAGTAAAGGGAAGATCACCTTGATTAAGGTAACATAATGACAAAAATTTAGTTTGTTTGTTGCTAGATTGGGAAGGTAAAATAAGCTTTCACCTGTAACTAAGAAATTTCAAGACTCTTCAGTTACTTTTGGAATTTGGAATTCAGAAAAGGGATGAATACGTGTAAGTTTATGTGTTCTTCATTTAGCTAGAATAATAGATTTTGTGTCTATTGACTATGGGTCTCGGAGAAACTAATTGATTATTTTGATAGCACACACACAATCATTTAACAGCCTTGTAGTCATTAGGGAAGGGAGAGATTGGGAAAAGGATGTAGTCTTTTGGTGGCAACTTATTTTATATTTTTAAGTTTAGGCAACTAAACAGATTAGATTGATACAGCCCTTCATTTAAAGCTAAATATATAAATAAATACTGGTATTACAGTCTTATCAGTTTTAAAAAACATATGGTGCCTTCACCCAAAATTAAATAAATGCCCTTCAACAGGAGAGCACATTTACTGATGGACAGATCCATGGAAAAAGCATGGTTTCCCAGGCTGGGTAGCGCAATCCCTCATTGCCTCCCTTTGGCTGGGAGTGGAGTCACTCATTGCTCCCTTTGTCTGGGGGTGGACCCTCCCATCCCTCCCTTTGCCAAATGTGGCTTTCAGATGGGCCAACATACCACCCTGCTTTTCCATGCTCTCCATGGGCTATACCAGCCTCCAAGTTAATCCTGATGATAGAACCCAGTTGCCGGTGCAGGATTCACACTCTGTTTGAGTTCTTTTCTGTGGGAGACTCCCACCACTGCTGTTTCTATCAGCTGTCTTGGTCCCATCCCACTCACCTACGAGCAATGTTGAGGAAGTGGAAGGAGGTTTGGAAGAAAAGGGCACTGATAAATTTCAGAAATTGTAGTAGTAACGACCCATTTGGATGCAAATCAAAACTAGGTTTTCTACAATAATCATCAACTGAAAAAAGCAGATGTTTATCATATTTGCACTTATGTCTTTTGAAAACTCAGTTGTTGCTGAACTTATATTTATGGGTTTCATAAACCTTAGCCAAAGCATGTCATATTACCAACGTCAAAGTAATTAAAGACAGTGGGGTTTATTTGTATGAAGTATATTACATTGTTATTCTCTAAACTGTTCAGTTTTATTTCAGAGTCCTGTTTTGAACTATTATGACAGGAGTAGGATGAAATAACTCTATAAATATTTAATTTGAGAAGAGATATTGAAATTATAATCAAAACTCTTATTCTGGCAGAACACACTTGTCCATTTAAGTCTTCGCTAAAATGTTGAAAAAACCTTGTACTTGATGAAAAAAATGTTGCTATTCTACACTTTCTTTAACCAAGTAATGTTGCCGCTTTCCCAAATTTAACTTCTTCCTATAATTTGCAAATTCTAGGATTAATTCTTAACACAACATACTTCCCAGATAGACTCTGGTCTCTTCTGCCTCTGAGTGGGCTGTACTCATGATTTTGTGACTATTGTATTACTTGCCCCAACCCCCATGATAGGTCTCTATGTATGTGTATAATCCCTGCTTTGATTCATATGAGGTAACCTACTGAAGGAATAAAGTTGCTCTGTGTTTTTACCTCCAAGGAAACCCAAATTGCTCAATGTCTCCAGAGCTGTGTCCATACTTTGCTGAGGAAATGAGGAAAAAATAGTGTATTTAAAATATATATTTTATGGAAATGGTGTAGTTCTATTTTTCTCTTTTTATTTAAATGTTAACATAGTGATCCAAAGAGGAAAATATGGCTCTGAAACTAGAAGTAACTTGTAGAAAGAAAAATAGGGTGAAGAATAACGTGATAAATAGTTTTCTTTCTAAAACAATCTATTCACCTATCTATATTATTATAGTAACATAAATCTAGTCCTATCACAATGCTCTGGTATTGTATGTTACTATAGAATTATATTAACCAGATATCATCACATGTTTTTTTTTCAGCTAGGATTGAAATCAGAAGAACTCAAAAGATTCTACGTATCATCATCATTGTATTCTATCACCAATTTGTTGCTAATGCCAAAAATGCAAACCCTGCCACTATCTAGAGATAGACACAACATGGGTTAGAAGCAGTAGAAGAAAAATCAATGGATGGAGAACCAGAAAGAAGACTGACATAGGTGGATGTCTTGGGCCAAGAGGTCGAAACTACAGTAAGCCACGATTGCAACACTGCGCTCCAGCCTGGCCAACAGAGCAAGTCCTTGTCTTAGAAAAAAAAAAAAAACAGTACAAAAATACATTTATAAAACAATTTTTAAAATTTTTGTATTTGTAAAAATTGTCTCAAATTTTATTTAGAAAATATACTCACCAACAGCCAGAGACAATATAAGAACAAGAAAAAGACTGAAGAATGTCAATATCATAGCACATAATACAGTCACCATGATCAAATAAATAAGACATTGATTTGAAATGGCCATGCTTACCAATGGAACAGAATGGAAGATTCAGAAAGTGCTGTCAATATATAATCTAAATTTTATTTCATGTCATGAGACAAGATGAGGAAATAAGTAATTGACTAATGAAATACAATATTGGGAAGTTACATTAGAAGAAAATTAAAACACATGTAAAATAAATGGGAGTAAGACAAACATAGGAAAATAAGAGCAATGCATTTTATAAATTACCTATTTACATAAATTTAAAAATATTTGCCTAACAAATATTATGTCAAAAAATGAATTTCAAAATTGAAATTATAATTCAGATGACCATTTGAAAGTTTTCTTATTTAAAACAGTGGTCCCAAAAGTGCAAACTACAGACAGAAACATTGGTATCATGGAAACTTGTAAGAAATGTCAAATTTCAGGACACTCCCAAGACCTATGAATCAGCAACTCTAGAGGTCATGTCCTGAAATCCTAGTTTAAACATCTCTAGGTTATTTCAAAGAATGCTAAAATGTCCACTAATTAGTTATATTCAAAGTGCTCTTAAAAACTGACAACAAATAAAAAAATACTTATATTAGGCAGGATTTAACCATAGATGCAGAGCTACTAAAATATATATAGTAGCTTCTCTACTTTACATTCTTCTTCCCTACTAAGATATATCTTAGTAGGCAGGGAGTTTGGAAGGGAAGAAGAGTGTAAAGTAGAGAACCTCAAGAGAAAAATTGAATATACAGACTGGAATGCTTCTGGGAGCAACTGAAACCTGTGTCCATTCTCTTTTCATTGTCTCTGACATTGGTGGTATGGGTATTCTATAGAAGCCAGCACCCTTTTTCACAGAGCCGAACACACATACCCAGCCCATCAGTTTAAGAAGTGGATGTATAATTCGAAGGATAGTAGAACAGTTGCAAGTCCAGGTGCTACTTTATGGAAAGAGCGTGAATCAGCAAGTCAGCACTATATTAATTTCATTTTTACGCTGCTACAAAGAGCTATCTGAAACTGGATGATTTATGAAGGAAGGAGGTTTCATTGACTCAGTTTCACAGGCTTAAAAGGAAGCCTGACTGCTTACAAACTTACAATCATGGAAACTTACAGTCATGGAGGAAGGTGAAGGGGAAGCAAAGACTTTCTTCACATGGTAGCAAGAGAGAGAAAGAGCAAAAGGGGAAGTGCCACACAGTTTTAAACCATCAGATCTCATGAGAACTCATTTAGTATGGGAGAACATCAAGGGGGAAATCCAACCTCATGATATAGTCACCTCCCACCAGGCCACTCCAATTCGACATGAGATTTGGGTGGCACACATATCCAAACCATCTCAAACACCAGTGGGTGTGAGCAACAAAGTCATTGTTGCTTTCCTTCAATCTACCCAGTCTTCAAGAATCTAATTTGTGGCATAAAATACACACATACATACAGGAAAATAAATTTAGGTAAATATAGGTAAACCAAGCCAAATCAGTAGCTTTAAAGCAAACGATGCTTAAAATTTCTTTTGTGAAATAGTTCGCAAAAAAGATAAATAAAATTTAGGTGAAATTGCTATAATACTTGATCAGAATCCAACTTCCAAAGGCAAATATAAAGTTGCTATTATTCTTTGTTGAGAAAAATACAAATTTTACCCAAACCATCAAAATTTAGAGATTCTTAAGATCATTTAGTCATCAATCTTGTTCTTTACTTTTTTTAAAAAAGAAGAAACTAAAGCATTAATGGATACACATATGTATTTAAACACTGCAATGGCAAAAGAATAAAAAAATCTGAATTCAGGGCTATTATAGGATAATTGATGAACTTTGCACAATTAAAACTATGTCAAATGACTTTAATGCATTATCATAATAATTGTGAGAAAAAGCAGAAATTTGATGATATAAACATATTTTAAAAGCATGTAATAATAGGTAACTGTTATAATCACCTATACATATAAAACATATTAGCCTTATTCCTTTTACTCATGGTGTGTAAGGTGTAGGATGATATTACGGGAGAACAGGAAGAAGAAAGACAAAATAAAGAGATAAGAAAACTTCTCAGAAACTCCAACATATATTATATGATGTTAATGATGTGAAATTGTCAACATATGGATTTGGGTAAAATAAGAAGATAGTGTCAAATCTCTAAAGTTCCGGAATGGTATAACCGAAATTTATCAAAATAAAAGAAAAAAAAGAAAGGGAAAGGAAGGGAGTAAAGGGGAGAGGAGGGGAGGGGAGGGGAAGGGAAGAAAAGAAACCATAATAGAGTATGGTTACAGTATTTTCTTCTTTAGAAAAATCTATCAAAAAATCTTTATCACAGGCTATATTTATGGATATAAGTAAAACACACACATGCTCATGTATGTTTATTGTGGCACTGTTTACAATAAACAAATGCAAAGACTTGGAACCAACCCAAATGCCCATTAATGACAGACTGAATAAAGAAAATGTGGCACATATACACCATGGAATACTATGAAGCCAACAAAAAGAATGAGTTGATGTCATTTGCAGGGACATGGATGAAGCTGGAAACCATCATTCTCAACAAACTGACACAAGAACAGAAAACCAAACACTGCATGCTTTCTCTCATAAGTGGATATTGAACAATGAGCACACATGGACACAGGGAGGGGAACATCACACACAGGGTCTTGTTTAGGGGTGAGGAGGCTAGGAGAGGGATAGCAGGGAGCAGGGGAATTAGGGGGGGATAACACTAGGAGAAATACTTAATATAGATGGCAGGCGGGATGGATGCAGCAAACACCATGTCATGTATACCTATGTAACAATCCTGCATGATCTGCACATGTACCCCAGAATTTAAAGTATAATAATAACAATAATAAAGCAAATAAAAAGAAAACAAAACACAACAATATATTCAGACTGGTTACTCTCAAGAGGGTGAATGGTATGAGAATATGAGGGAAATTATTAGAAAAATATAAAAAATAATATTTTCACTAATTTTGGAGGGGTCATTTATTTCTGATTTTCACCAAGTATCTTAGTGCAAATTTTAATCTCATATATCTTATTCAGTGTTATTACCAAGGTTTCCATAAATCAGTTAAGTACTTAAGTACTGAAAATATACAATAGCATAGATAGCAGATCTTTAGAAATAGTGTTTAGTAAAAAACAAACAGTAAAACAGACAAATACAATATATCACAGTTTTACATATACTCTATTATGTATTGCTTTAAAAAAGAAATAGGAAATTCTTCATTATCCAGGGAGATTAGGTAATAGCTTATCAAGTGAGTAGGATTTCAATTGCAATGGAGTAACTGAGGTACCAATAATTCATTAGGGCCCAAGTTAACCTAATTAGGGAAGTTTGGGGAAGATTAGTTTGAAAATGTACACAAGGTCTCACTCAAGGGTTTTATATAATTTACTAATAATGTTGAACATAATTACGTTTGTTAAGCAGTTATATGCCAACAATGGAACTAAGAGACTTTCTTCTATGACTAATTTTATACTTGGAATGAAACTAAAATATTGGTGAATCAACCTTCATTTTTACAGGTGGTGAAGTGGAAGCATAATACCTTAGTTATGAATTTTATTTTTAGGCCATGTGAACAAAAACATTGAGTAAGTTAGAACTAAGCAAATAGGCACCTGGCCATGGGTTGAGTGCCAAGGTGATATTAATAGTCCAAAGAAAAAATGTTAAAAATCTAAATTAAAGCAGAAGCACTGGAAAATGAAGATAATGGACATGATATAAGTGATACTTAGGATAGTTTAACTGGCAGGAGTTGGGAATGTGCTGGATATTTGAAATCAGAACAAGGCAGTCACATTTGAACTTGTGTTTAGATGCCTGAGAGAATAAAACTACAAGTAACTAAAATCGTAAAGGTGGGAGAAAGAACCTATCTTGCCCTTTCCCTGGGGAGATCATAAATTCAGATTTAAACATAATAAAATTGAGTTGCCTATGGAATATTCAGTTGAAAAATATTTAGGAAAAATTGGAAATATATTTCTGGCTCAGAACAGATAAGTAAAACCAGTTGAAAACCATTAGCTTCCAAATAGAAATTAAAATTATGCATTAGAAATTAAAAGCATGCATTTATATTATTTTCTTGATTGACAATGAATACTGATAGAGTTGGTTATACTGCACATATTTGATAATCCTAAATAATACATCATTCCGAAACATGAAAATTGGACAAGAGGCATTGATTTGAGAGGCCCATTTTTCCACCTTTCTCTGCTTGAATGCAAATTGATTGTCTGCATTTATTTCTTATTTTCTGAATAATACCATGCCTCAAAGTTATCTTCAAAAGATATTAAGAACCCAGAAATAGATCCATATAAATATACCCAATTAATTTTTGACAAAGAGATAAAAGCAATTCCATGGAGGAGGATTAGCTTTTGCAGCAAATGATGATGGATCAGTTGGTCATTCATAGGCAAATAAATGAATCTCAAACTAAACCTCACACCTTATGCAAAATTTAACCGAAAGGAATCATAGGCTTAAATGGAAAATACAAAACTATAAAATGTCTGGGAGAAAAGTAAGACTGGAAAGATCATTACTTGAAATGACACTAGAAGCACAATATGTGAAAGGAAAATTGGATAAAAAATTTGATAAATTTGATATGATAAAAATTTAAAACATTTAAACTGTGAAAAATCATGGTAAGTGGATAAAAAGACAAATTACAGACTGGATAAGAGAATTTGCAAATCATACTTCCAACAAAGCACTCATACCTAATACATATAAAATGCATTCAAAATTCAACAATAAACAACAACAATTCAATTAAATGATTGAGGAATGTGAACAAATATTTTACTAAAGAGAATATTCACGTGACAAGTATATGAAAATGTCAACATCATTAGCCATTAGATAAATGAAAATTGGACCTCTTGTAAGATAGCACTATAAACCTATAAAAATGGCTAAAATATTAAATATTTATATTACCAAATGCTGGCAAGGATACAGAAAAATTGCATTACTCATACTTTGTTGGTTGGAGTGTAAGTTTAGAGCCACTCTGAAAAATAGTTTGGTGATGTCTTTTAAAACTAAAAATGGACTTATCATAGGACTCAACAATTTCACTTTCAGGCAAATATCCTACAGAAATGAAAATTTACTTTCATGATAAATTTGTAAATAAATGCCTGTAGAGGCATTTATTGGTAATAGCCAGAAACTGGAAACTACCTAAATGTCTTTCAATGGTGAATGGGTAAGCAAACTGTGATACATCCATACCGCAAGATACTACTAAGTTTTACACAGAAGCAAACTATTGATACACACGATTTGTATGAACCTCAAGAAAGTCATGCTGAGCTCAACAAAAGTTAATCTAAAAGAATGCATCTGAATTATACATACATGATTATAATAATAATACTATACAATAAAACATAATATTTGCATATGTGTCTACATATATTTGTATAGTTACATAACATTTGTGAGAAACAACATCATTATTGTGGCGAAAATCAGATTGGTGATTGCTGGGAGTTTGAGATGAATGAGAGAAGGAAGCTATAAAGAAGTATAGGCATGAGAGAATCTTGAAATGATGCTGCAGTTTAGGAACTTAATTTTTGTGGTAGTTATATGAAGTCTTACTTGGATTAAAATTGCATAGCACTAAACACAAACACAAACACACAAAAAGAAGTGCATGTATAACTGGAAAAACCTGAAGGATCGTCTCTGTGGTTTGCATAAATGTCAATAACACTGTACAATCCTTGTCAACTTGTTAACATTGGGTGAAGCTGAAGGAAGGGTATATAGAACACACCTCTCTGGAATCTCTAATTATTACTAAATAAAATGTTTAAAAATTCTTCCTTCTGAGTCTTTGAATTATTATTGAATGATATAAATTTCTCTGTAGCACTGGATGCCTGTATTTAAGAGGGACTATATTAATATTTTCAGCCTCTTGTAAATTTCCCCAATATGAATATTCAGTTTTTAATATTTGTATGTATTAACATTATCCTGAATACTAATACAAGGTTAATGTAGAGAGGAAAATTAATTATTTGCTAATAGCAAATAATAAATATGCCTAGTCTACTTTTCCTCAATTTTTTCCTTAGAGGTGAAACAAGAAGAATTAATTCTACATATAATAGAGTGTACTGTACATAAGGCACCCAAAAATAAAGTGAATATAGATATTTATATAGGAGAGAAAGAGTAGCTGTGTCCACTCCCCTTCTGAAAGAGTCTTCTCAGAACATATTGGGAAGGATTCTAGGTTTTTATTTTTTACTTATTTGGAATTTAAATAAATTTTTCCAGAAGACGAGATCAGTCAGCTATCTGCAACTTATTGAAACAAGGATACTTATGTCACTATATAATTAATTATAATTTAACTATTAGCCTTTTTATTTAATGCAGGTGTCAAGCTTTAGTAAAATCTACTCAGAAAGTTCTAACTGTAGAGATATAGAAAATATGTATTTTTCACACATCTTTTAATGTTTCTTATTAAGCCATGACTTTATTTCTAGTCTTGAAAGAAAATATGTCCCTGTATGTCTTTAAACTTGATATATTTTTATTTTGAACATTAGAAATATCTGTAATAGCCATAATTTTTATCTTTCAATTTCAGTAACCCTTAAAAAATCTGAGTCTCATTGTAGAACCAGCTAAATATTAGATAAGTCTTATTGAGTGTGTCACTTGGCTTACCAAAGTTCACTGAAGCACTTCTTCCTGAAATAGGTGCTGAATTTAAATATGATAAGTGGTAGCTATATCAGGTGCTTGTTAGAAAAGTTTTCTGTTGCTTTTATAAACTAACTATATAGAATACTTATTTTGTAATATCTACTTTAACTTCAAAAGGAAAGCAATTCATGGATACCCCTTGCTTTGATTTTGAGGAATTCCTATTGCTAGGGATGTTCATTAAGGTGGGGGAAGTAGATGTATAAACAAAACATGCTAGTCAGAGCCCCTTAGAAAGTGACTAAAAGAAACAAAATTAATACTTCTGGATGGTGTCTTGTTTATTACTTTTCACCATCCTCTACAAATGCAAAGACTAAAATTTTTGAAGATGTACACAAGATTGTAAGCTATCTTTCTCCATGAGCTCTTACCAAATCAGCCCAATTTCATTCACTGTACATCCGGCTCCCAAGGTTTGTTTGTGTGCAGTGAGTTTAGGAGCAATCATGGAAAGTTTGGTAAATGATTAAAACAGCCTGAAATTTATATATGCTTTATTGGATATGCAAATATATATAATTTTGCAAATGATATCCACAATTGCTGATGATCGCAAAACCTAAGGAAGACAACATAAATACAGAAGTATCTGTCTAAAATGCCACTTAGGCAGAAGCACCAGAAAAAAAAATAATTTCTATGGAGTTACTATAGTAAACAAGCATTTATTTCTGGGGATAATCTAGGTTAAGTGAAGTTATAGAAGTGGATGAGGTTTAGACATGCATCTGTACATTTCAATCACTGATATAATTTATAAGTATGTAAAAATGATTCTCATTAATGATTTTTAAAACCACTTTTAAATTCCAGATACTGATGCATGTGTTATTTGAATGTGTCATTTCAGTGCTTGAAGTAAGCAATGAAATGCATATTTGAACTACATCATATACTATGTAGGCGAAAGTGGTGGTAAGGTATTAGTATAACTAGAACTTTCTTTTTTTTTTCTTTTTATTTTTTTTAAGATGGAGTTTTGCTCTTTTTGCCCACGCTATAGTGCAGAGGTGTGATCTCAGCTCACTGCAACCTCTGCCTCCAGGGTTCAAGCAATTCTTCTGCCTCAGCCTCCCAAGTAGTTGGGATTAGAGGCACCTACCACCATGCCTGGCTACTTTTTTGTATTTTTAGTAGAGATAGAGTTTTATCATGTTGGCCAGGTTGGCCTCAAACTCTTGACCTCAGGTGATCCACTCTCCTCGGCCTCCCAAAATGCTGGGAATTCAGGCATGAGCCACCGCACCTGGTCCTAGAACTTTCAAGAGTTATTAACTTGAGTACCTCGCAAATAATTGGTAAGGTCAATCTAGCTTTTATTAAAATATTCTATATGTTGCACACAATGTACAAAACAATCACATACATTGAAGAGAAAGGCATTCATACATATTTTAACAGATATGCAGAGCTATTCTAATTTTTTTAAGACAAACTCTTCTATGTTTTCTGATTCTGCTGATCTATGTTATGATATGTTAGGGTTTTATTTCTGGTATGTCAGGGCAAAATAACAAGTTTTATATAAATATAAATGGTCGGTTACTTTGTGTTTTATTTTTTAGAAATTTGGTTGAAGTTTTACTCTAGATAACATTTATATTATTTGTTGCTTTTACTTTTAAATATATTACAAAAATTTTATTTATTCCTGATTTTACTGCGGAATACTGTTTAGAAGGTCCATTGAATGATAGATCACCATAGTCATTTTGAAATAATCACTTACACATTAAAGTTTTATTCTGTAAATTTTAGCATATTTGTATAATTAGATACATGAATATTATGCTGTTATGTAGTTGTTTAAATTTGTTGAGGTTAGGTTTATTTTTCACTTATTGACTATGCATTCTATGTAGTCATGCATGTAATTTTTGTATTATTGGATAAATTCTCCTAAATATAGTGAGAAGGAGGTGAATCGCGATCCTTGAGACCACCAACACATCCATTTGCATGTGTTACTCTTT
The DNA here is from genome assembly GCF_001604975.1 of Cebus imitator. Taxonomy (NCBI): domain Eukaryota; kingdom Metazoa; phylum Chordata; class Mammalia; order Primates; family Cebidae; genus Cebus; species Cebus imitator. Next base: position 905,237 of record NW_016107797.1, read on the forward strand.
AGGGACAGGGAAAGCAAAATTTCTATAACTTACTGCCCACTGCATTATGTAATTTTATCTCCTTCCATTTAGTGTCAATTATTATTCTTTGGTTCAAGTATTTTTGGCATCAAGTCCCTATCCAAAAACTTAACAATGGGGAACAACACACACTGAAGGGTAACTAATAACTAATGGGTAGTAGGTTTAATACCTGGGGGATGAAATAATCTGTACAACAAACCCCCATGATGCAAGTTTACCTATGTAACAAACCTGCACTTATACCCATGAATTTAAAAGTTTAAATGAATAAATAAATAAATAAAATTTTCAAATGCCAATATACTTTAAATATTTTCTTATCAGTAATTGAAATAGAGTGAACTGTTAACATTTTTTTTCAAACATTATGCTGCCCTTTTGCTTTATTTATAGTGAAAAATAAAATAACTATTTTAATAGTCCCAGAAATGTTGGAAAATATATATCAGAATAAGTGTATGTATAATGATTTTGAGAATTAATAAAGCAGTTTGCACAACCTTATTTATATTTATTTTAGCCAATAATCTTTATATGATAATTCTTTTCACTTAAAAAATTATCACCACTCCCTCTTTTCTTATGGGTTAATCACCAATCTCTCCATTTGGGCAAAAAACAAACAAAAAGCCCTATATGTTTTATAAAACATGAACAAACAACTATGGCTTACTTTCACAAGCTATTTTATCACAAGTGTTACAAATATATAAATAATGTACATAGAAAAATATGATTAAATAGACATTATCAACTATCACAGGCATCATATAATTTAAATAATACAAGCTTTACTGTGTATTGAAAACACACAGAGATACTTAAATATAATCAAATCAATTGTCTAATGTCATCTCATATCTATTTTGTGTTTAAATTTCTCTGATTATTAGTAAATGTGAGGTATTTTTTTTTCAAAGTTAGTTTGTTCATATTGAACATTAAGTCTTACTACATTTGGTTAATATGTTCTTTAATTTTCTTTTTACCTATAATATGTCCTTCTTTTCCATTTACTCACCTTTTTAATGCCAGGTTTTTTGAAAAAAAAAAAAAAAAAAGTCATCTTACATTAAAACAAAATTTATAATGTTAAAGATAAACAATTTCTTTTCCTAAAATATACTATTTAAAATGAATGATATTCTTTTTCATAGGTAAGCTTTCTCATTCAAATCTTCATTTTTTTAAACTAAGATCCTGTAAAGTTGTAACTATATAAATGAAGCATTTAAGAATACTTCTAAAGGATATTTTTTGTCTGATAAGTGCATTTTCCATAGCTACATTTATATTTATGATATTTTAAAGTAAACATACAAGATTTCATGGTATTTTTAAGTCATTTATATTGAAAATTATAATACTAATTTTAAAAAACATAAGTAATTTAGGATTTTGTATGCATTCCTTTACAATTTTTAATATATTTTAAAAGTATCATTTTTGGAAGACGTGTGTCAATAGGAGAATCTACAGTTTAGTTTTATTCTGTAGGTTTAATTTTCCAATGGAAATTTATGAGCACACTTCACAGATTTGATACAATTATCATAAAACACTGAGTGTGGATTTCAGTAACTTGTTTTTAAAAGACCACATTAGGCTGCATGAATATAAACTGGGGTTCTATTTAAGAGACACTTTCAGGGTACATTAACATAATCCATTTGTAAATTTCAGGATACTCTTCTGCAGTATTTCAGTATATAGACCAACATCTGCTATTTCTGTACACAATCATAAAACTAAACAAACAATTCAATGCTATTTAAAGCTGCAACTCAGACTTTAATATATTTTTCTATGCACGGAATTATAAAGTATTAGAAGTTAGAGAAGGAAAAGAACTTCTAGGTTATATTATTTCTCTCTATTCCAATATGAGATTGTTCCTGGCAATACATTCTTAAATATTCTTTATAAGAGAGATTTTAAATGATTCAAGGGAGACAGCTTCTGTTACTTCCCATGGGATCCCATTCAGCAATCTAACACACTTCAATAAAAACCTATTTCACATTCTCACTTAGGTTTTCATCTTTTCCCTTTTGCTACACTTTGTTGAGTTTGGTGTTGGAATACTGCTTTGTTATGTCATCCTTCAGATTGGAGCATCTCTGCTCTATAACACTTTTTAAATGCAAGAGACAGAAAAACTGTTTCAATCATTAAGAAAGTATATTATAACATGTTTATACTGTGCAAATAAATTTCAAATATGATTGCAATATAATGTCAGTAAGACATTCAATGCTTTAGTGGGCTACTTATCTTGTGCATTTTCTAATCCAATGTCACATGCCTGATTTAGAGAAGAGGTATGAAAAGCACGCTGGGCCAGTCTTATCTTTTAAAACAAAGTGGAAATTTGTCCAAAATCAGCTGTAACCAATATACCAATTGAATTTATATCTCTGCATTCCTGAAGCTCTGAAAAATGAAAGCTTTGGAAAACCTCAGAAAAATAAAAACATAAAAAGGCAATGAAAGAGGTTTTGTTGAATAAGAACTCTTTGGTTGAGAAAAAGTTACAGTGAACTAACCCTCTCTACAAAGTAGTAGCACAATGCTTTGTTGTGCTTGAGTGTTTCATAAATATGCACACATAAAATCATCTCAAATATCAAATTATCTTTTCAGGACAGCATAAAGTGACCCTTCACATTAGCTAATGTTTTCTCTTACGGGGAAAACATTTTATTCCAACCCAGCATAATCAAAGTATACACTGCAAACTAATTGAGGGAAAAAAAAAATCAAACTTTTAATTTTTTTTCAAAGTAATGTATCTATATTAACATTAGATAAATTTTCTTTAGATTTTGTCTAGGGTAATCAGAATCCTTCTAATATTGTCAATCTATTTTAAAAATTTCTATGATCTGATGATAGAAGTCTTTGGTAAACAAGTAATTTGCTCCCCCTCCAACTGTTTTTCAATGAAAATATTGAATATTAATATTTTCAAACTTTATCTTTTGCATTTAGCACCACTCAATAAAAGTCTGGGAGATAATTAGATAGATAGATAGATAGATAATAGATTAGATAGATGGATAGATAAATAGATAAGATAGACAAACCACAGAATCAGCAAAATATTACATATACACAGACATGTATATACAACACATAATTTTAACGACAAAAAAATCAGTATCCCTCGTTGTAATTAATAAAGTTTCTGCTTTAAAAATACATTAAAATTAGTATTTTGATCAAGTTTTGTTTCCCACTCTATCTAAATAAAGATGTATTTTGTTCAGAATTGGAAGCTGGAATGATCAGTTTTCTGTTCTAATTCTGCCGGCTATTCATGTTCCAGATACTTATTGCTTTGTTATCTCATATCCAAAATGAGACACTTAAGCTGAATATTCACTAAATTTTCTATAACTCTGATTGTCATTTTTTTTTTTACTTTAAGTTCTGGGGTACATGTGAAGAGTGTACAGGTTTGTTACATGGGTATACAGGTGCCATGGTAATTTGCTGCATCAATCATCCAGTCATTTACATTAGGTATTTCTCATAATGCTATCCCTCCCCTATCCTCCAACCCCTAATATTTCTCCCCTAACCCCCCACCCCCAACAGGCCCTAGTGTGTGATGTTCCCCTTCCTGGGTTCATGTGTTCTCACTGTTCAACACCCACTTACCAGTGAGAACATGCAGTGTTTGGTTTTCTGTTTTTGTGTCATTTTGCTGAGAATTATGGTTTCCAGCTGTGACATGGTAAAAAGCCGCATAAACCTGCATACCTCAACCATACCTCAGCTTTCTGTTGAAATTACTCTCTATAATGCAAATGTGAATAAGTAATTAAGGACTGTAATTGCCACCCTACCCAGACAATGTGTATACAAATGCTAATCTTGACTTTTGTGAACCACTTAAGTAACAATCAGAATGTCAAAAAGTCCCCTGGCCCTTGGAATGTCTAGAGCCCTTCACCCCCATCTTCACCCAGGAATTCAAATTATGTAAGTTCACATGTGAAGAAAAAGTAAAACAACAACAACTTGCCAAGAAGAATATTCAGAAGAACATATTTGGGAGTCCTAATATGAATGGAAGGATGATCATTATTCCACTATCCAGGTGTTTTGTGTGATTTTATTGTTCTTTATGTTTTCCCAAAAGTCAGCCCTTCATTACCTATCTGGAATCCAAGGAGGTAAAAGAAAACTGGGAATTCTGAAAAAGGCTTTGCATGTTTTAATTCTGAAAATTCAGTGCATAGGTTATATTGGTTTTTTTTTAATAATATTAAATTTTGTGTTATTACTTTAGATCTGTATCCATAGTCTCTAATTTTCTATCATATGTTGAAACCCTAAATTTTCTAATTATGGTTGCTAGAATTTAGACACGGAATAAAAATTATAACATCGTATCTTTCTCAGTTGTTTCTGAAAGTCACTGAAGGTGTTGGTAATAGTTGCTAATAATAGCTTAAATCTAGGCCAAAAATGATTATTTATGAACAGTATTAAATTATAGATTACTGAAGCTGAAAAAATGAGAAGTCAGTTAGTGCGTTAGCAAAATGTAGAAGAAAATATTGCCATATTACATTTTAGTAGCAAAAACTTTTAAGCAGGAGTAGATTTTTAAACTATGTTTTCTTTCATTATTGTGATGTACTTTATTAAAACATATTTTATAACACATGCAGCCATTTAAAAACAATAAGATTTATTGGTGTTTTGTCTGTAAAAATTCCTTCTTAAAAACCTGATACATAAAATTGGAATTTAACTATATCTACAAGTATCCTTTTTTAAATTCATCATACTGTGACAATTATATAGTACTTAAAAACAATTTTCATAATTTCATATAAATTATACTTTCCTAATGACCTCAATTTATTTAGGCATTAATCTGTTATTATTCAGTTTATTTTAAATTTCTCTCTAATTGGATAAGGTCAAAAATATATTAAATTGAAGTCTTAGGTGTTTTTGAATCTTATTCTTAGAACTTAAAAAAATGTCAAGACATTTAATACATGCAGGATATACATATTGCATTTCAAAGACTTTAAACATGGGACTCAGTTAAAAGTGCATATTTCTAGTGCATTTATCTGAATAATTATTTCTTATATATTTTAAGTTATATCTCATATAATTTAAATTCTGTCTACTATTTCATGAAGTAAAATTTTACCTCAGAAAATCCATTGATTTATTACAATTTCTCCACTATTTTGAAATTTAACTCTCACTAATGAAAGAAATTTTGATATAAATTTGACCTTTTCTTTGCTCTTTGCATTGTTACATTGGTTAACCTGTTTTTTCTGCTACTATACATTCTCCAGCTTTAGATTATTTTACTGAAATAAACAGTATTTAATCAGGAACTAGCCTTAATGCTTAAAAATTAGCATATGCTTCTAATATTATTTACAGTTATATATATAAAAATCATGTCAATACTGTTTATTGTTTTTGCAATAACTCCATTAGCTATTTGGGAATTTTGGCATTGTATTAGCCAGTGTACTTTAATAATGCTGATTAACAAACAACCCCGAAAATCTTAAAGGCTTACAACAACAATGGCAACAATAAATAAGGCTTATTTTTTTTTATTTGTATAGTTTCATTCAACTTCTGTATATATTTTTGTTGGTTTGTTTGGTTTTTTTAAAATTTTCATCTCCCTTATTTTTTTTGGGTGGTTTGTTTATTTGTTTTTCTTTCTGTCTTTGGTAACCATTCATACTTATGAAATAATGTATCTGTTATTCAAAAATTGGTTAAGCATTTGTTGATTATTCTTGAAATATTTCAGGTTCACATGAAAAGAGAATAAAGAACTCTGAGAGATTTTCTACGGCTCTACTCTACCAATTCAGGAATATAGAAAATGGGCAGTATTAACAATAAAGAAAATATAGTAAAAGAAAATAATATTCTTCCATTCTGACAGAGTTTCATTCTCATTATATTCACTCTTGCCTTGAGTAAGCACTCATACCACATTAAAATAAATAATAATTTTACTATGTACTCAGGTTGGAGGCTGTGCTCAATGTCTGTTTCTGAAGCAATTGCTGGTGTACTGGTATGTGCTTTTCAGGCACAGACCCCAGAGCTGCTTTTTCACAGATAGAAAGTCATGGGATTTAATTTTTCCTTTCATAATATATTAAGTGAATTCTGTATGAGTTGACATTTTTTTAAAAATTCCAGTATAATCACTTGTTTCATATATCGTCTTCTCTTTTTCACCTTATCCTTTCAAGTCACACATTGGTATTTTGACAGGTTCCACATGTGTACAGTAATCTTATTTTTTCCCCGAAATCAAAATAGAATCATGAAGTTGGAGGAAAGTGTTGTCTGACATATTAAGTAAGGAATTAGTGATTAGTTGGTCATTAGCCATTTTTAGTTTTGAAGCTTTCAGTATATTTCTTTCTTTCCAGGCCAGATGTTTTCCAACATCTCTAATTGCTGATTTCTAAGAAGATATTAATCCCAGACAGAATAAATTGAGGAAACTCTTCATTAACCTTCCTGAACTGGACATTAAGTCAACTTAATGTGTTTTGTTCTGATTTGGCACTTTTAATCAGGTGCTTACCTCTTTATAAGATAAAGGGGATTGCCTCTGATATCACATTTCTGTGCAGTGGTCACAACTGGTATTTCCAATTCTCCCAGTCTGCTCTTTCTTCAGCAGTAAAATAGATCATGCTTATACACATGGTAGAACACAGTACCCATTGTATTAGTTAATTCTCATGCTAATAAGACAAAATACCCAATACTGGGTAATTTATAAAGGAAAGAGGTTTAATTGACTCACAGTTCTCCATGGCTGGGGAGTTCTCAGGAAATCTACAATCGTGGTAGAAGACACCTCTTCACAGGGCGGCAGGAGAGAGAATGAGTGCTGATTGAAAAAGGAAGGCCCTGATAAAACCATCAGATCTCGTGAGAACTCACTTACTATTATGAGAATAGCATGAGGGTAACTACCCCATCTTTCAATTATCTCCTTCTGGTCCCTCCCTTGACATATGGGTATTATTACAATTCAAAATGAGATTTGGGTAGGGACACAGAGGCAAACCATATTTCCCATCTATGTGTAATTCACATTTTAAGAAATGCAAACAGTATAACTGTTAGAATCACTAATGATATTCAAATTACTACTACCACTATCATCAACAAAAGAAAAATCTTAATTATATTCTCTACAAAAGTTTCTTGTTTTTATGGGTTTCTATTATATATAGAACTTTGAAGTTTGCAAATACAATTTTATTGACTATTGATTCCATCCCATGATATTTAACAAGCACAGAGATATTTAGCAAGATGGAGATTAATGGCACTAATTTCCCATGCAGTATGATGAGAATATACAAAATTCTACTCTGCTACTGTTTATCATCCAAAAGGAAAATGTAAGTTGATTTCCTTGTTATTGTTTCCCTGATTATTTATTTAGCATATCCATGTTAAATGGTTTTGATTGTTTAATAAATTGGAGTTTTAAGAGCAAGTTAAAATGAGCAGGCACACACTCTCACAATCAAACATTGACTCTTAAACCCATCTATATTAGTAAGCTTTATTAGTAATATAAACTAAAACACAGGTTTAATCTAAGTTACAAGAAAAAGACGCACAAACATATACTTATAAAAACAATTTAATGTACTTGTCACCAGTGTTTTTAAGAACATATTATTCAATTTTTTTTTACCAATTCACATGCATTTTAAAGCTTTTTACAATATGTAAATGCATGCAATAAGTGTCAACATTGGGAAGCCTTGCTTAATCTAAATAATGATGTTTACTCTTTCTCTTTGAATGGCAATACTTCCTGCAGCACACCATTTAGAATATATTTTATGCCCTCCACAACTGAATAGTTAAGGTTATACAAGATTAAAGAAATTGCCCATTATCAGCATGAAACTTCACTAGAACAATACAAAGAAATATCAGAAGTGGGTCTTAAAGTATACTTTTCTTTTATGAATGAACAGGATTATCCAAAGCCTCTATGTGTTTTTGAAGTTTCCTGGACAGATTCAATGAAAGAAGCATTTGCTCCAGCATGCAAGGAGCTGAAGCATTTATTCATCCTAAATAACCACAGTGAAACTTGGTTAGATTTTCTTTACCAGCAATTTATAAAAAATGGTGAAGATACAATAGTCTAATATTAATAACTCCTATCAAGCCCCCAAAATAAAAGGATATTTACTTATTATTAGTGGATTTCAGAGAAGAAAATTATACATATCTATAAGTCACATACAAGTTTTGATGCCATATATTGTGGGAGGGGTGAGAGATAAGTTTAATACAGTTAACTCATAAATAAATATAATTTTATTACAGTTTTAAGGTTCAAATAAAAATATCATTAATTAACTTGGTGGCATACTAATGATTCAGCATTCAGCTGTCAAAAAGAATCCCACCAAATTTTGATAAACCAGGAAATATAAATGAAATGAGAAAAAGAAATTGAATGGCTAATTTAAAAAAACAACCTTAGCACATCAGATCATAAATGGTATAATGCAAAAATTTTAAGACAACAGATTTAAAGTGTTGTGGAGAAAAAGAACTATTACCTTCTTCCTTAATATTCTAAAAATTAAAATCAAGAGAAATTTCCAAGTCTAACTTTCAAGTGCTGTTATGGGTGGAATTGTGTTCTCCTCAAAAGTGTATGTTGAACTCCTAATCCCCAGAATGTGATCTTACTAAGAAATAAGGTCATGGGCCTGGTGCTGTGGCTCACACTTGTAATCTTAGCATTTAAGGAGGTCGAGGCATGCAGATTGCCTGAGCTCAAGAGTTTGAGACCAGCCTGGGCAACATGGTGAAACCCTCTCTCTACTAAAAATCCAAAAAATTAGCCAGGTGTGGTGGCATGGGCCTTTAGTCTCAGCTACTTGGGAGACTGAGGCATGACAATTGCTGGAACTGAAAGTTGGAGGTTGCAGTCAGCCAAGATCGCGCCACTGCATTCCTACCTCGACAACACAGCGAGAGACTATGTCAAAAAAAAATTACTTAAGATGAGTTCATACTGGAGTAAGATGGATCCCTAATCAAATCTCACTGATCTTCTTATAACAAAGGGAAATTGAGACACAGAGACACACACAAAGTTTACCAAATAAACATAAAGATAGTCATTTATAAATCAAAGGTAGAGAACTGGAACAGATTATTTCTTCATGGCTCTCATAATAGCCAACCCTTCCAATGCCTTGATTGCAGACCTCTAGATTCCAAAACTTTAAGACAATAAACTTCTGGGTATTTTTTTTAACCACCCTGTTTGTAGTACTTTGTATGACAGCCCTAGCAAGCTAATACACATGGCATATTCTAACATGCAAATGGTGATTCTGTACTCACCATCTACCATTAAACAGATAATAATTTGGAGTGTGATTTCAAAGTATGTCACACAATAACAAAAGAGAGGGAAAAATTGATTTCAAGGTATTGGATCATGATGGGACTGGCAAGTCTAAAATCTGTAGGATAGATTGACAGCATGGAAACTGAGGCAATATTTGAAGTTGCAATCTTCATCCCAAAGCCAATAGATAAAACTCGGGCAGGATCTTAAGTGATAGTCTTCAGGTGGAATTACCCCTTGTCTGGGAAACTTCAGTTTTGCTCTTAAGGCTTTCAACTAATTGAATGAGGTCCACACATATTAATGAGAGTATCTCCTTCACTCAAAGTAAAAATGTAAATTTTAATAATCATGTATACAAAATGCTTTGACAGCCGCATCTATACCAGTGTCTAACCAAGTAACAGGACACCATAGCATAGACAAGGTTGAACATAAAATTAATAATTATACAGATTTACCTTGTCCTCCCTTTGGATGAATCTCAATCAAGGCCCATTATTCATTCTTCGACAATAACAAAAAATTTTGATTAATGTTAGTTTCACAAACAATTTGTTCAATCATCCAAACTTAAAATTTATTAATAAAAATTCCAAACTTAACATTAATTTTTTCAGTTGCATCCATTTAAGTATTTAAAAATGGTATACAGGACAGATGCAGTGGCTCACGCCTGTAATCTCATCACTTTGGGAGTGCAAGGTGGGTCGATCACCTGAGATCAGGAGTTCTAGACCAGCCTGGCAACATGGTGAAACCCTGTCTCTACTAAAAATGCAAAAAAATTAGCTGAGCATGGTGGCACATGCTTGTAATCCCAGGTGCTCAGGAGGCAGAGGTGGAGAGTCACTTGAACCCGGAAGGCAGAGGTTGCAGTGAGCGGAAATTGCACCACTGAACACCAGCCTGGCAACAGGTATAAAACTCTATCTCATAAATAAATAAATAAATAAATAAATAAAATATGGTATACATTTATTTCCTTCTCCCTGACTCAAAGCTATACTCAAATAATAGTAAAATATGATCACTCTACCTGTTGCCTCAATTATGGAGCAAGCAGAACAGTCATATTTTTGTGCTGAAAGTAAATATTTATACAGATGTGTTTAAAAAGGATTGAAAATCTGGTAAAGCTATACATAAGACTTTTCTGTAACTGAGAAATGTTACAGCCAGGAGCATTAACATTTCATCAACATTCACAACACAAATATTTGTTACAGATTATTTGGTGATGGCCAAACTAAAAAGTCGCCATATTTAAAAATAATACACAAAATTTGGCATGCCCATTACTAAAGTTAAATAAAATGAATAGAAATATACTGAAAGAAGAAACTTATACATTTAGGCATACAAGTGTATTTACAATATTATTTCATTTAGGGAATGTTCAAAAATGGCCCAAATTAATTAACAGTGATAGTAAGACTAGGAGTGGTAATTGAGAGGGGTTAGAGGTGAAAGTTCTGGGTGTCGCTGTTGTTAGATTCATTAACCTCTGCTGTTTAAAATGTTTGCTAGTTCATCCAGCTGTAAGCTTATGATTTGCACAATTTTTAAATAAATTATACTTAAAAGACAATATGTTAAAATGATACAAATTCACAAGAACAAATAATGAAAAAAATATATAGTAATTTAAAACATGAAAAGCAGATGGATGAGTGGCAAATACAGGTGCTACGTATTGGTTTATTATCTAAGGAACTTATTTTAGCAAAATGTATCTTGATTCTCTGAATTTTTATTATGGTAGAGAGTGTTAAGATAATTTTGTGATTAACCATGTTTAAAAACATATTAATCCCCCAATAAGCGGCTTCTCTGTGTTACTCTCTACCGGGCATATAAGGTTTAACAGATACAATAAAATAAAAATGTAATTAGATTTGAAACCTAAAGATTACTCTTTGACAGTATTTTGGGCACTGACTTGAGGAAGAACATCATCATACTAATTTATTAGGCAAGCTTAAACTTAAATTTAATTCCCAGTACACTTTTTAGTCATGCCAACGTTCCTCTCAGCTGCAGTCCTGGTTGCTTTGGTGAATGGTGTCTTTTTGAATCTTCTTTAAGAATATAATCATCTAGTGGGTCTTCTGGCAATATGCATAGTACCCATCCTAGTATGTCTATTTCCTCAAATTATTAGTCCTACAACAATTCTGCCATTTTACCCCTTTCAGCTTAAGCCATCATTTCCCCAGTGCTTTTTGGATCAATCTTCATATGTAGCTTGCATTACGTCCTTGTTTCCTTACTGAGTTAAATCTTCTATTTTGGAAGAGAATATCCTAATCCAAAAACTCTTTGTGCTCCACCCTACTCCCACCCCCTTATTGACCACCCTTAGAATCAATTTTTTTGTGTATAATTTGTCAATGCTTAATCTCTACTGGCACACACATGTTATATATTTCTGTTCCTTTGGGTATAGTGTCTTCCTTATAGGCCCAACACATCCCCAGGTAGATAGTGCTGCTATAGGTCCAGTTGTTGGAAAAGGGTGTGGGTACAGAATAGGTAAGGCATATTTCCTTTTATCAAGGAGAAATCTCCGCATTGTCTTCTAAGACAAGGCTAGTGACAGATCTTATGAGGGACATAAGGGCTTCTTTCACAAATCTGTAATCTTTAGAAGAGAATACAGACTTAAAAATTCTGGCCAAGTGCTGTGGCTCACACCTGTAATCCCAGCACTTTGGGAGGCTTAGTGGGGTGGGTCACTTGACCCTAGGAGTTCAAGCGCAGCCTGAGCAACATTATGAAACCCTGTCTATATATAAAAAAAGAGGGTAATTAAAGATGCTGATCCAAGGGTTTCTATGCCTCTCTAGGGTTTACTTACTGCATAGAACTCAAAGGACTGAACAGCAGGTTTTATTTATGGTTAAGATTTATTATTTATATGTGTGTGTGTATATATATGTGTGTGTGTACAGATGAATATGTGTGTACATGTATATATGCTTATGTACATATATAGATACTCATATATACACATATGTAAATGTAAGCAGATATATGTGTGTGCATACATATATAGTATATATATATGTTTATATATACATATATACACACACCCATATAGATACACACACACACATATAAATAAAATAAACTTAATACTTAGTGATTTGCTTCCCAGAAACAGAAGGCAAAGACAATACATAATTTCTCATTTTTATAAGGTGAAATTCTTTACTACATATTGCTCTGTTCTCTGTTGGTAATATATACATAAATATATAACATATATACACATATGTATATATGCTTATATATATATATACACATACATTCACACATATGCTTATTTATACCCATACATACATATATACTTTTTTATAAATATATAGAGAGAGACCCACATAGATATGTATATATTAGCAGCAGATAAAAGAGCAATGTATAGTAAAGAATTTCACATTACACAAAATGAGAAATTAGATATGGGTTTTGCCTTCTGTTTCTGGGAAAGTAATCACAAAGTATCATGCTTAATACAAATGTTTTTCTTTTCCCAGGAACGTTAGTTTATTCCAGGTAATCTAAAAATGTGATCTATAGTAGAGACTGGCTACATCAGGCAGCGTTTAGTGTAGAGGCTATGTCCCCCAAAAAGGTTGTGATGGTGCGGGTGGTCACTGAGGATTAGATGAGTTTTTTTTAGTTGGCTATACTCTACCTATTGTCACACATTCATTGCACTGCAGTAACACCGACTCTATAGAAATAGGACAGTCATTCTCATGTGCATTATGCTGTGCAACTGGACACAGTAGCCAAAACTCAGTGCCTTCGCAGTGAGACCAAGTACATATTGTCAACAATAATGCTTGTGTGATGCAACACTGACAACCTTGAATGGCCTAATCCTTTTCTCCATGTGTAAAAAACAAAATGATCAATCATTAACACAAATAGCCTTCCAGGGCTATGTTCCCAGGGTGTTCGCAAGGTGTCAATCATGTCTCTTTCCAGGCTGTCTTGGAAAACCATATGACCAAGCAAACAAACCTGATGTGTTAACGTTTTCTTTCACATATTTCTAAATTAATGAATCCAGAATGAGAAGAAATTTATTCACTTACTCTCTTAATTAAAGTATCTGTTCTTTTAGACATCTGTATTAATTTGCTGGGATTGCATAACACCATACCAAAGTCTGGGCCCTTAACTGAAATTTATTATACTCAGTTGTGGAGGTTAGAAGTCAGATGTCGAAATGCTGGAAGGGATGGTTTCCTCTGAAGATCATTAGGGAATGATCTATTGTAGGCCTCTCTGTGGTTTTCAGATGACCACCTTCTTAGTACCTTTCCACCTGATTGTCCCTTTGTGCACCCATCATCCTGATGTCTCTCTCTCTCTCTGTTTAATTTCCTCTTCTTTTAAAAACACCACAAATTGGATTAGAGCCCGCCTAGTATATAACACATTACATATTTTCTGAGTGCTATGTAGCAGAATAGCATCACAAAGACATTCTTTACATTGTTTCCTAAGTTTCTATTTGATTGTTAAACATCTTTAGAAGTAAATGAGTGGATGTATAAGAAATAAAGAGTATTAATTTTAGAACAGACAAAGTGAATTTGTTCCTAGAATAAATAACATAATGAATAATGCCCCAGGCTCTTTTCAATTTTCAATAAAAAGGTAGAAGCTTGGAATAGAAGAGTAATTTAGAGAGTGACTCTTCTTAAAAAAAAAAAAAAAAAAAAAAAATGCACACTGGGAAATGAGAACACTTTTTAACAGCAGGATATTTTATGCATAAAGTGGGAGGATATTTGCTACTCAGTGGTTTGATGGAGGACTGTAACTTGCAGGAGGTTAGTGAAGGTCAGAAAATAGAAGCTCAGGCTGATAATTTTTGTTTTTATTATAAAAATTTAGAGAGTCCTGTAAGTACATTTCAGAAAAGAAAGTAAAGATGTTAGAAAAAAATGTATACTCATGGAATATGTAATTCAATTGAAGAAAAGTTTTAAAATAAGATGCACTTGTCAGCTAAAATTGAATAATAAACAAAAAGCTTAGTGCACATTTATTCCCATGCATGAGAGGGTTATTTGAGACATATCTTACCTAGGCAGCACTTAGCTGCCCTAACCTCAAAGTTAGAGGTTGGCTTTATATTTGGTCCATAAGTGGTCCTCTTTGGAGTAGCTGGGTGGTACACCCTTATAATGATTATAAAAATGTAAGAGGTCAGGTGGAAATAAGTGATACATCTTGACCCTTATCTCATATTTGGCACATTGTAACTGCCATCCACATTCAACTGGCCAAAGTGAGAGGTATGTTCAAACTTCTAGTGGAAATGATTGCAAAATCACTGTAAAGCACATAAATGAGGTTTAAGTTTCTGTAAGAGCAGAGACTCAGAGCCAATAATTCAGTCTGTTAGATAACATCACAGCAATCATTATTATCATTATCATAGAGGTAATATTGAGGCCAATTTCATCCATTTGGATTAATTCTCATGTACTTAGAAACCAAATTTTTCTTCAGATAAAATAAATGATGAGTTTTAATGACAGCTAACATTGTCATTTAATACACTTCTTTGACTTCCCATAAATAGTGTATACTTAATATTATTAAAGGAATATAATACAGTCCCATAAAATTATACCACAAAATAGCCACATGAGAAAGAATGTACATAGCCGTAAAGAGCTAAGAGAGAAGACCTAGGCCAGCGGACCTCACTCCTATCACTGCAAAGCTCTGAATTTCTACAAACAACTAGAGTAATCTAGAAATAAGATGATTTCTAATAGCTTACAGAAAGGAAGATAGCTAGTCAACACCTTTATTTCACTCTTCTGTGACATTAATCAGAAAATCCAGCTATACTATTTCCAGACTTCAGACCCACAGATACTGAAAAACTTGTGTTGTTTAAAGCTTCTAATTTTTTGGTCATTTTGTTTACACAGCTTTAGAAAACTAATAGAATGATGAAAGTACTATAATAACAAATACAATAATAAGATTAATACAATAATAAAATTAATGTGATAAGAAAGTACAAAAGTCATCATATATTTAATTTTGGTTAATAAATAAGCACTTTATATTGTTGTGCAGGTTATCTGAAGACAAACACAAAACTTAAAAGCAACCTGAAGACAAGACAAATTACATTCAAAGCCTTTTTGGTTATATCGACAGCTGACTTCTCAAGAACAGCAATCACAACCAAAGAACAGTACAATAATAGCTTAAAACTACTGAAAGAACAAACTGCACATGTACCCCAGAAGATAAAATATAAAATATAAAATAAAAAAAGGGAAGGCTGCGAACCTGCAGTTCTATACCCAGTAAAGATATTTCTAATGTTGAATAGGAAATGAACATATTTTTAGCAAAGTTAGAATTAGATAAAATAAAAAATTTAATGCCATTATCAGCTGAATTAAGGGAATTTTGAAGGTTGTAATATAAACAAGATATTTTGTCTCAAAAAGAAAAGCTGATAGAACAAATTCAAATCAATATAAGTGGTCAATATTGTGTTAAGACAAAAACATTACTGATTATACAATGCAGAAATTGGCAAACTACTTAAAAAGTGTTATAATAAAAACACTGCACAGAAAAATACTGTAGGATGCAATTAAATTAGTATTTAAAAGAATAATTTGAGTTTAAGTGTATATATTTAAAAAGTGAGATAAATAAAGCTCAGTGACATAAGCACCAAATTCAGGAAATTAGGGACCAGAATATTACATAAACTTAAAGAAAGTAGAAGAAAGGAAATAAATTGATTGGACTAAGAAGTAATGAGATAGAACAAGCATATGAGAACATGGATAAAGTAAAATGTTAGTTGATTGAAAATCTTAATTAAAAATAAATCAACCTTGGTAAAGACTAACTCAGAAGAAATGTAGGGGGTGACAGGAGAACAGAAGGATAAATAGTCAATATTGGAAATGGAAAAAATGACATTAATATAGATGTCTTGAAATATGTAATTACAGTACACCATATAAAGTTTTTAAGTCAATTTGAACATTCATATGAAATAGATAAATTCCTAAAATATGTATATTACCTTAACTATGTGGTTCTCTGGAAAATACAAAATATCTGAAAAAATCCTATAAGCAATATAGCAATTGATTAAGTAATTAATATATATTGGATATATATAAACAATAAAGCAATTGATTCAGTAACATATCCAATATATCCCCAGTGCTAGAGGTGGGGCCTGGTGGGAGACATTTGGACCATTGTGGTGGATTCCTCATGAATGGCTTGGGGCTGTACTCCTGACAGTGAGTAAGTTCTTGCAAGACCTCGTTGCTTAAACTTGGGTGACACCTCCCCTCTCTCATCATGTGATAGCCCAGCTTTTCTTTTCACCTTCTACCACGATT
The DNA here is from genome assembly GCF_001604975.1 of Cebus imitator. Classification (NCBI taxonomy): domain Eukaryota; kingdom Metazoa; phylum Chordata; class Mammalia; order Primates; family Cebidae; genus Cebus; species Cebus imitator. Next base: position 922,109 of record NW_016107797.1, read on the forward strand.
ATAAGTTTCCTGAGGCTCTCACTAGAAGCTGAACAAATATTGGTGCCATGCTTATCAAGTCTACAGAACCATAAGCCAAGTAGACCTCTTTTCCTTGAAAATTACCCAGCATGAGGTATTTTTTAGAGCAATGAAAAAAAAAAAAAAAAGCCCAGTACACTAATCAAATCCAAAAAGAAATCAATATTAATATCTTTATTTACATTTTCTTCCAATTTTGTAATTGTTCTGCTTTCATATGCTTTGAATTATATATTTACTTAATAAGCTTAACATTAATTTATATAATTCTATGCATATATATAACAATGTCTCACTTCATTGATTGAAATTATTGGTCAGCATCTTATTTTTCTTGTTTTCATCCATTTTTTTCATGAGAAAATGCTCAAGTTCACTGGTAGTAATTATAAAAACAAAAATTAAGACTTCCACAAGCAGATAGAACACTTTTTTTAAGATTTTGAAAATGAAACATTAGAGTGCATTTGAATCAACAAGAAATTTTTCTCACTGAAAGTTGAAGTTATATTGTAAAGATTATTTTAAAAACTAATTTGATATACCTATTATAATATAAGGTAACCAAACCACTACCTAAACATTCAGTGACTAGGCAAATCTCATAATCATGTTGACAGAAAGTGCACAAAAATTAAAAATAAATTTAATTCATTTTAATTTAAATAGCTCATACGGAGAAAGGAGATTTGTTACAATTGCCCGATAATTTGTATAGCAATCATGTCAAGTGGAAGGAAAAACTTTACCACAGAGAAAAATATCTGACTTTATACCAGGTAAAACAGTAAAAAAAGATAAGCAAAGAGGTGTTTGTAGTAATCTCTGATGATAGTTCGTATTTCTGTGGGATCGGTTGTGATAACCCATTTAAAATCATTTTTTATTGCAACTGTTTGAATCTTCTCTCTTCTCTTTTTTATTAGTCTGGCTAGCAGTTTATCTATTTTGTTGATCTTTTCAAAAAACCAGCTCCTGGAGTTACTGATTTTTTGTATCTCTCTGTCCTTCAGTTCTGGTTTGATCTTAGTTATTTCTTGACTTCTGCTAGCTTTTAAAAGTGTTTGATCTTGCTCCTCTAGTTCTTTTAATCGTGATGTTTGGGTGTCGATTTTATATATTTCCTGGCTTCTCTGGGGGGCATTTAGTGCTATAAATTTCCCCCCAGACACTGCTTTAAATGTGTCCCAAAGATTCTGGTATGGTGTGTCTTCATTCTCAATTCGTTTTGACAACATCTTTATTTCTGCCTTCATTTCATTCTTTATCCAGTAGTCATTCAGGAGCAGGTTGTTTACTTTCCATGTAGTTGTGTGGTTTGGAGTGAGTTTCTTAATACTCTGTTCTAATTTGATTGCACTGTGGTCTGAGAGATTGTTTTGATTTTCATTATTTTGAATTTGCTGAGGAGAGATTTACTTCAAATTATGTGGTTAATTTTATAGTAAGTGTGATATGGTGCAGAGAAGAATGTATATTCTGTGGTTTTAGGGTGGAGAGTTCTGTAGATGTCTAATAGGTCCACTTGGTCCAGATCTGAGTTCAAGTCCTGATATCCTTGTAAATTTTGTCTCATTCATCTGTCTAGTATTGACAGTGGGGTGTTAAATTCTCTGACTATTATTGTGTGGGTGCTCCTGTATTGGGTGCATATATATTTAAGATAGTAAGCTCTTTTTGTTGAGTTAACCCCTTTACCATTGTGCAATGCCCTACTTTGTCTCTTTTTATCTTTGTTGGTTTAAAGTCTGTTTTATCAAAAGAGTAGAATTGAAACTCCTGATTTTTTTTTCTCTCCATTTGCTTGGTTAATCTTCCTCCATCCCTTTATTTTGAGTCTATGTGTGTCTTTGAACTTGAGATGGGTTTCCTGAATACAGCACACCGATGAGTCTTGACTTTTTATACAATTTGCCAGTCTGAGTCTTTTGTTGGGGCGTTAAGACCATTTACATGTTATGTATGAATTTGATCCTGCCATTTTGATGCTAGCTTGTTTTGCCTGTTAGTTGATGCAGTTTCTTCACTTTGTCAATGGTTTTTATGGTTTGGCATGTTTTTGCAGTGGCTGGTACTGGTTGTTCCTTTCCATGTTTAATGTTTCCTTCAGGAGCTCTTGTAGGGCAGGCCTAGTGGTGACAAAATCTCTCAGGAGTTACTGGTCTGTAAAGGATTTTATTTCTCCTTCACTTATGAAGCTTAGTTTGGCTGGATATGAAATTCTGGGCTGAAAATTCTTTTCTTTATGGATGTTGAATATTGGCCCCCGCTTTCTTCTGGCTTGTAGAGTTTCTTCCAAGAGATACCCTGTGAGTCTGATGGGTTTCCCTTTGTGAGTAACACAATCTTTCTCTCTGGCTGCCCTTAGCACTTTTTTCTTCATTTCACTCACTTCATTCACTTCTGGTTAATCTGATGATTATATGCCTTGGGGTCACTCTTCTCGAGGAATACCTTTGTGGTGTTCTCTGTATTTCCTGGACTTGAATGTTGGCCTGTCTTGCTAGGTTAGGAAAGTTCTCCAGGATAATACCCTGAAAAGTGTTTTCCAACTTGGTTTCATTCTTCCCATCACTTTCAGGTATGGTCTTTTCACATAATCCCATACTTCTTGGAGGGTTTGTTCATTCTTTTCATTCTTTTTTCTCTAATCTTGCCTTCTTGTTTATTTTACTGAGTTGATCTTCAGCCTCTGATAGTCTTTCTTCTGCTTGATTGATTCAGCTGTTGAAACATGCATATGCTTCATGAAGTTCTTAAACTGTGTTTTTCAGCTCAATTATGTCATTTATGTTCTTCTCCATGCTGGTTATTCTCATTAGCATTTCATCTAACCTTTTCTCAAGGTTCTTAGTTTCCTTGCATTAGGTTAGAACATATTCCTTTAGCTCACAGAAGTTTATTATTAGCCACCTTCTGAAGCCTACTTCTGTCAATTTGTCACACTAATTCTCCATCCACTTTTGTTCCGTGCAGAAAGCTGAAAGTGGATCCCTTCCTTACACTTTATAAAAAAATTAACTTGGCAGGGCGCGGTGGCTCACACCTGTAATCCCAGCACTTTGGGAGGCCGAGGCGGGTAGATCACGAGGTCAAGAGATCGAGACCATCCTGGTCAACAAGATGAAACCTCATCTCTACTAAAAATACAAAAATTAGCTGGGCATGGTGGCACATGCCTGTAGTCCCAGCTCCTTGGGAGGCTGAGGCAGGAGGATTGCTCGAACCCAGGAGGCAGAGGTTGAGGTGAGCCAAGACCATGCCATTGCCTGGGTAACAAGAATGAAACTCTGTCTCAAAAAAAAAAAATAAAAAATAAAAAAAATTAATTCTAGATGTATTAAAGATTTAAACATGAAGTCTAACACCATAAAAACTCTAGAAGAAAACCTAGGCAATATCATTCAGGACATAGGCATGGGCAAGGAATTCATGACTAAAACACCAAAAGCAATGACATCAAAAGCTGAAATAGACAAATGTTATCTAATTAAATTTAAGAGCTTCTGCAAAGCAAAAGAAACTATTAATAGAGTGAACCAGCAACCAACAGAATGGGAAAAAATTGCAAGCTACCCATCTGACAATGGGCTAAAAGAGAACTTAAACGAATTTACGAGAAAAAAAAAGTCAAAAAATGGGTGAAGGGTATAAACAGACACTTTTCAAAAGAAGACACTTATGCAGCCAACAAGCATATGCAAAAAAAGCTCATCATCACTGGTCATTAGAGAAATGCAAATCATTCCACATTGAGATACCACCTCACTTCAGTTAGAATGACAATCATTAAAATATGAGGAGACAACAGATGCTGGAGAGGATGTCAAAAAATAGGAATGCTTTAACACTTTTGGTGGGAGTGTAAATTAATTCAACCATTGTGGAAGACAGGGTGGCAATTCCTCAAAGGTCTAGAAATAGAAATGGAAATACCATTTGATTCAATAATCTCATTGCTAGGTATATACCCAAAGTATAATAAATAGTTTTTTTATAAAGGCACATGCACACATATGTTTATTGTGGCACTATTCAGAATAGCAAAGACTTGGAACCAACCCAAATGCCCAACAATGATAGACTAGATAAGGAAAATGTGGCACATATACACCATTGAATACTATGCAGCCATAAAAATGGATGAGTTTATGTCCATTGCAGAGACACAGTTGAAACTGGAAACCATCATTTTCAGCAAACTGACACAAGAACAGAAAACGAAATACCACATGTTCTCACTCATAAGTGGGTGTTGAACAAGGAGAACACACTGATACAGGGAGGATAACATCAAACACATAGGCCTGGGGGTAGGGGGTTAGGGGTGGAATAGCAGGGGTTGGGGAGTTTGGAGAGGGATAGCATTAGGAGAAACACCTAACGTAGATGACAGCAAACCACCACCATGGCACGTGTATACCTATGTAATAAACCTGCACCATCTGCACATGTATGACAGAATTTAAAGTATAATAAATAAATCATAGAAAAAAAAAACAAGTTGGTTGCTAATAATTTTCTTCTGATTTTCTTTACTATTATAAGAATCTTCTTTTCACTTACATTAAAAGCTTGAATTAATAATTTAGAGAGCTTTGTTTTTAACATCATTTTACTTTTTCAACATATGAACTTTTGATAAACTTTTATGTCTGATCATTTAGCTTCTGGCAATTAGAAACATTGAAAATTAGATAAATGCAAATAAGTCCAGTCAATCCTTATCACTGATGTCGTAAATATTTACAAATTAACTCACTAAAATGTATTTGTAACTCGAAAAGTCGGTACTTACGGCACATTCAATGTTATCATAAACATGTGCGAAACAGTGAGAAATTTGAGAAATTGGCATGCACATTTTCAGCTGACGTCACACAAGGTGACATTCCGCCTTCTTAGTTTGCTTCTCATACTTTAAATATATCCTTTTTGCATCTAATGACATGTTTTCCATACTTTTTTTTTTTTTTTGGTGTTGTCACTAATTAAAAACACCCAAGCATAGTACTGGAGTAGTCTAATGTTTCTAAGCACAAGAAAGCTATGATGTTTTCTAGGGAGAAAATGGGTGTGTTAATAAGATTCCCTCAGGTGTAAGTTATAATGGTGGTGGCTATGACTTCAATATTAATGAACCAATGAGATATATTAACTATGGTGTCTTTCAACAGCAATACATATAAAACAAGGTTAAATATTGACCAGTAGATGAATACATGACCAAAGGTCCTTAGGAGCCTAACTCTGCACTTTTTCTTGGAGTAATGTTTGCATATTCACAAATTCAATGTTCACAGTCATTTGATAGAATATAACTATCATGAATAACAAGAATATATTGTGATTCTTTATTTACAATCATTTGGTGATAGTTACTATATATCAATACATTATTTATATAGTATCAGTATATGGCTATAAATTAAATAAGTTGATGAAAATACCATATATATTTGGAAACAGTATTATTTAAAAATATCATTGCATTTACATAATATATATAGTTTATAAACATATTTTATTCCTGTTTAGGTATTATAAAAAATACAAGTCTCTTGCTAATTATACAAAAATCTAAGTTCAATGAAAATACATGAGAAAAATCAAAAGTAAAATAGCAACTAGGTATAGCAGATCAGTGTAGGAGAATTTGACAAAAGATATGGTGCTCTTTATATATTTAAAGAACCCTTGGGAGCCCACATAGTTCCTGTGTGATGGGAAGGTGTTCTTAGTGAGGAAAGCAATAAAAGTGAAGCCTGCTGTCTCTGATGGGATGAGGAAACAACAGGAGCTATTATATATGGGTTAGAGGAAAAAATGTGCACAATTATAAGGAACATCATACCCCAAAAGAAGTGCGAAAGATGGGAAAATTTTTCAAAGGAATCAAAAATAAAAGTATTCATATTTCACAGATAAAAAATCTCCCATCAAGAGGGCTCTTGTGAAAGATAAAATATTTTGGAAAGAATAGCAAGATAAATTATCTAGTTATTTACAGTCCAGGGGTAAATCTATTATAATAACATTGGACTATTCTTATTAGAGTGTTAAGTAAGAATAGCTAAATTAAAGATTAGATGTGTACTTGTTTAGTAAAACCTGAGTAAGACAAAATAATGTTAAGACTTTACATCTATGATAGAAATAAATGAATATAGATTTTCTATTATATGAATTTATAAGATGTTTTCTGTCTACAGATTATACCTCAAAACACTTATGGTTAACAGAAACTATGAGAAGTATCTCAATAGCTCAGACAAGTAGATATAAAGTTTATATATATGTTAGACTTTTGGATGTTGTATTTGGGTTCTCTATAGGGATATAACTAATAAGATATATATATATATATATATGTATATATATAAGGAGACATATATATGAAGGATATATACATATATGTGTGTGTGCATATATATATATGCACGCACGCACACAAGCACGCACACACACACACACACACACACACATATATATACACACACACACATGTATATGAAGGAGAGTTTATTAGGTGAATTCACTTGCAAGATCACAACATGTAGTCCCAAGGTAGGCGATCTTGAATTCAGAAAGCCAGTCTGAGTCCCAAAATTCGGAAAGCTGATAGTGCAGCCTTCAGCCTGTGGCTGAAGACCCAAGAGCCCCTGGAAATCACTAGTGTAAGCCAGAGGGTCTAAAAGTTGAAGAACATGAAGTGTGATGTTTGAGGGCAGGAAGCATGCAGCATGAAGACAGATGGAGGTCATAAGACAGCCTGTCCAGTCTTCCCATGTTCTTCTATCTGCTCTTATTCTGGCCATGCTGACAGCTGATTAGATGGTGCTCACCCATATTGAGGGTGGGTCTGCCTTTCCCAGACCAATGACCCAAATATGAATCTCCTTTGACAACACCCTCACAGATACCCAGGAGCAATACTTTGCATCCTTCGATCCAATCAAGTTGACACTCAATATTAGCCATCACAAATCAGAAGCTATTATACCCAAGAGAAATTGAGCTATTAGTCTTCCTTCCTATTTCCTTGTCAGTGGTTTAGGAACTCCAAATAAGAAGTTGACACAAAAAAAGTGTTCCAGTATCACTGACATCACTTTATCTTCCGACCAACATCAAGTAACACCACTTAAAGGATGGCAAAATACTGATAATTTAAAATAATACATACATAAGAGAAAAACAAACATCATAACACAAAGTTAAAATATGTACTAAATTTGAAAAAATAATCAGCTCATAGGGAGCTTCAAAAACACATAGGAACAAATATATTTTATAAATAAAAACCCGGAGTGCTTATCATCTTATGTACATAAATAAGAAGCAAACTAAAATAAGAAATATATATGGAAGTATAAGAAATATGAATGAGCAAAAAATTGGCCAATATATAGGTAATTTTAAGTAATAATTTACTATAAAATTAATGTAAAATGACTAATTTAAGAAAATGTAAAAGTGTTGGTATCTGAGTGTAAAAGTTAAAATATTGTTACTACTGTATGAGAAAGAAAAAATGTTGATTAAATTGCAAGTAAATATGTTAAACTTTTATGTCTTTAAAGAACTCTTCAATATATAATGCATAGATTCCAGTTGTGAAAGAAAGAAGGGGTAAGTTAAAATAAAGTTTACTAATTATAAAAATGGAAGTTAAAATTTTACCAAAATAATGGTAATAGAAAACATTTAATAATATGCCACATAATACAATAATCTTCAAATATAAAGGGTTAAGCTTACCTATAATAAAACAGAAATTCACAGATTGAATTAAAAAAAAAACTAATTTGACCTATATGCTATTTACACATTACTGAAACGTAAACAAAAAATGAAAAATAAAGTGATGAAACAGGATTAATTAAAAGTATGCTAGTGTAATAAGCTCATTACAAGAAAAGATGTCTTTAAGGAAAAATGCGTTATATAGTAAGAAATAAATTATTTCAAAGATAAAAGTAACAGTTTACGAGAAAAAAAAAAACTCTTCTCAATTATAGACCTTACAAATATCTGCATGTTTTGATATAAAAGTATATATGTATATTAAGCATATGTGTGTGTGTGTGTGTGTGTGTGTATATATATACACAAATATATGTTTGTGTACATATGGCAGACATATATTTAAGATGGCCTTGTTCCTCTTGGTTTGCATATGCTTATGTGCTTCCTTCTCTTTGTATATGGAAGGGATTGTGACTTGCTTCTAACCAATTAAAAAAAAGGCAAAGATGATAGTATATATGTTATTAAGTATAGATGATTATCTGATTACTATTATTTTTAATATGATCGTAATACCTGATTAACATTTGAATGTAAATGGGCTAAGCACCCCACTAAAAAACATAGAATGGCAAGCTGGAGAAAAAACCAACACTCAATCACCTGCTGGCATAAAGATAATCATAGTCTTTCCTTCTATGGCTAGCTGTGAAAAAATAAGCTGACATGTTGGGTGACACCATATGGCAAAAAAATCTTTGCTGGATTCCAGGTGCTGAAGAAAAGGAGTTAAGGATGGCTTCTATTAAATAGCTAGCACTAAACTTCAGTCCTCAATTGTACAACAAGAAGGAACTGTATTCTGCCAACAACCACATGATTAAAGAATGATGTTCTTCTTCAGTAAAGCCCTCAGATGCAAACCAAGCCCTGACCAATACCTCGATTGAAGCTGTGTGAGTCCCTAAAAAGTGAAACCAGCTAAGCAGTTCCTGGGTTATGACTCTTGGAAACTGTGAGACAACAACAACAAAAAAAGTGTATTGTTTTCAGCCACTAAATGTGCAGTAATATTGTTACAGAGAAATGGGAAGTTCTCAGTTCTAGAAGCATCACGTTATCTGGCTTCAAATTACACTACAAGTTTATAGAAACCAAACACCATGGTACCAGTATCAAAATAGTCACATAGATCAATGGAACACAATAGAGAACACAGAAAGAAAGCCACATATTTACAGCAAACAGATTTTTGACAAGTTGACAAAAATATACACGGGATAAAACAAATCATTTTCAATAGATGATGCCAGGAAAACTGGATTGTCTTACACAGTAGAATGAAATTGGACACCTATTTCTCAACATATTAAAAAAAATCAACTCAAGATGGATTAAAGACTTAAAATGTAAGACCTAAAACTGTAAAATACTAAAAGAAAAACTTTTCTGGACATCAGTTTAGGTAAAGAATTCACTACTAAGAACTTTAGTGCATAGGGAATAAAAACAAAAATAGACAAATGGGAATTAACTAAACTTAAAAGCTTGTTCAATGCAAACAATAATAATAATAATAAACAGAGTGAACAGACAACCTGCGGAATGGGAGGAATTATTTGCAAACTATACATTCAATAGGGGACTAATATGCAGAATTTGCAAGGAAATTAACAGCAACAAAAACCAAATAATCCCAGTGAAAACTTGGCAAAAGACAAACAGAGATTTTTCAAATAAGTCATAAAAATTACCAGGATACTTAAGAAAACATCATCACTAATCACCAGAAAAATGCAAATTAAAACAATAATATGATCTTACAGCAATCAAATGACTATAATTAAAAAGAAAAAACAGATGTTGGTAGAGCTGTAAATTAATACATCCCTACCAAAAATGTTACAGGCATTTTTCCTCATGTCTGTGAAAAACAGTATAGAGATTTCTCAAAAAATAAATAAATAAATAAATAAATAAAATAAAACTACCATTAGATCCAGAAATCCTGCTACTGGATATCTATCCAAAGGCAAAGAAATAATTATATCAAAAAATAAGCTCTTGCATGTTTATTACAGCACCATTCTTACTAGCAAAAATTTGGAATTAACCTAAGCCTCCACTAGATAAAGAAAATGTGGTATATATACCAAATAAAATACTATATAGTCAAAAAAAAAATGAAATAATGTATTTTGGAGCGAGATGGGTGGAACTAGAGGCCATTATCTTAAATGGAATAACTCAGATACAGGAATACAAATACAGTATGTTCTCATTAATACGTGGTAGCTAAATAATGTGTACACATGGATGTAAGGATGGAATGATCGGCAATGGACATTTGGAAAGGCAGGGAGGTGGGAATGGGGAATAAAGAGAAATAACTAGTAAAATGTACACTATTGCAGTGATAGATACACTAAAATCCCTGACTTCACCACTACACAATTCATTCATGTAATAAAATTACACTTTTATCTCATAAATCTGTATAAATAAAATGTTAAAGAAGAGTGAAAAATTTTTACCAAAATAAAAGAACAGGACACACAACAAAGACACAATTGAACTGGATGTTGACACCCCCATAACTGGGAATATTTTGCTCTTCTAATTTCTGAGTGAACAGTCAAAAATAGGGGTTGTGGACTAGCTGAGAGGGTTGAGGCTGATCCTAGCAACTAACGAGAGATTGACTTGATAAAGAAATGTGTGTGGAATGTGGGAAATTTCTCAGGGCACCTCCTGCTCCTCCCAGGGTTCATATTTGAAATCAATGAAAAAACAACAGTCCAATTCAGAAAGAAATACAAATGATCAGGGAATTATGGTTTGATCACCCTAGGTAAGAATCCAGGGTCAACTGAGGTGCTTGCTGAGGTCAATAAAGGATGGGAGAGGTAGAGAAATGAAGTAGTTATGTAAACCCCAATAAAGCACATAGTCATAATAAGATTATGATATTTATGAGTATCCTTTCTTTTGTGGGAAATAAAAAACCTACATACGATACAGACATTAGAATAAAAACTATCAAAATTCATTTGAGAAAAGAGAAAATAAATATATTTTAGGCTAAATTCAGTTCCTAAAAGTAGAACATATGATTATACCTATACTAGGAAAGTATCATCTGTATAAATTAAAGACATATTTTCTCAAAAAGCTCTGACACATAAAAATTAAAATATCACTAGACTATTATACACAAATTTAAAGTAAAAACAATCTGTCTCCTTTGCAAAGGGTTTCCAAAACTTGCAGCATTCAGAGAAATGTGTCGTATTATTCCTAAAACTAAAGATCCTTGATATCACAAAAGGATAAGAGTATCAAAAAGTACAGTCCAAACATATTTATGAGCATAAACACCCAGTGAAATATTAGCAATACAAATCTAACTATGTATTTAAAAATAACAAAATGATAACATTATGTCATTATCAAATAGGATATATTCTAGAAATGCAAGAATAGATGTTATTTTCCACCACACAGTAAAATTAAAATAGAAATGCATGATAATAGATTGAGAAAAAGTATTTGCAACCTTTCAAGATGCTTCTTAACATTCTTAGTAAAATAGGAATACTTACAATGTTATAAAAGATGTTTATGAAAAACAGAAAATGCCTTTTTATTGTATTGTGATATGGTTCTAGTACAAAATAAGAATGAGCATTATTCTGCTTATTTTCAATATTAACTTGGAAGTTCAAAGCACTGTATTAAGATAACAAAAATAAATTATAAACTATTATTATAAAACAAAAAATGATATTTGGATGGGAAATAAATAATCAAGTGTTATCATATTGCTTGCTTATGGAGATACACATATACACACAGACTCATGGTAAAAAGTTAAACAATGTTGTTTGGAAAGGGTGAATAGAAACTTGAGTATAGTCATTATTACTGAGATTGTACTATGGAAAATGGACTCTTTAATGGCATTTGATATTGTTTAGCTCTATGTCCCCACTCAAATCTTATCTCAAATTGTAATTCACAGGTGACAAGTAAGGGTCCTGTTGGGACGTGATTGGATTGTGTGGGTGGATTTCCCCCATGCTGTTTTTATGACAGCAAGTGAATTCTCACAAGATCTGATGGTTTACAAGTGTGGCACTTCCCCCATTCCTCTCTTATGTGTCATGTAAGATGTTCCTTTCTTCCCCTTTGCCTTCTGTCATGATTGCAAGTTTCCTGAGGCCTCACCAGTCACGTGAAACAGTAAATCAATTAAAACTTTTTGCTTCATAAGTTATCCAGTCTCAGGTAATTCTTTATAGCAGTGTGAAAACGGACGAATACATCATCAAAGGAATTTGGTTTAGTTATTGTTTGTTTGTCTGTTTTTGGTGAGACAGAACTTCTCTACGTTGCTCATGCTGGTCTTCAATTCCTGACCTTAAATGATCCTGCCGTCTTAGCCTCCCAAAGTGATGGGATAACAGGCATAAGCCACCATGCCTGCCCTCAAAAGATTTTTTAATGATGCCTGTATTATTTTAGCTCTGAAACTATTAAGGTCAATATAAACATTTGTTTCATATGGTTGGCTGGTATATAGGTGTTGTATTTTCCAAAATTAAAAAAACAAAACAAAATGAGAAAGGAGTCTGTATGTCTGTCTGTGTGTGTATATATATGTGTGTGTGTGTGTGTGTGTGTGTGTGTGTGTGTGTAAATATATACATATGGGGGGAGAAAGAGAGGAAGAAAGAGACACAGGTAAACTGAGTTAAAAATTAGAGAAAACTGAAGTTACAATTTGTTCAGGATTTGACTAATAAAAGACGTATTTCACTCACTAAATGGTTGATATTGTACTTTGCATACAAAATTTCCACTTGGTGAAATAGAAATTGTGATTTAAATGTAAGCTATTTGAAATGGGTGTTTCTATTATGTTTTCCTGAAAATCATTGCCTTTGTTTTTTACAGATTTATTGCACAGAAAGAGCTAATAGTCACTTTGGAAGACATCTGGGGAGCTATTCTTATCTGATGGTTTTTCAAAACATAAAGACCATCCTGGAAATGGTCGTGAGAAATAAAATTCATAGATTTTTATTTAATGTATCAATGAAACTGAAGAAGGAACCTGCAGAAGCTTATTTATCGTTACTGCACAGTGACAAAGAGATTATAAGCAATTATTCCCAAGAAGGTTTTATTCTTTCCTTCAGGTCTAAGTAATATCATAGATTGATTTGGTTTATACCAAAAAATAAATAAAAATAAAAATGAATAATGAATGTAGAAACTAAACAGATATTTGTTTCTGCAATCTATTTTTATAGTTTCAAGTTTATATGCAGTCACATACTGCACAACAAAGTCTTGTCAATGAAGGACTTCACATACAACAGTGGTCCAATAAGACTATAATGGCACTGGAATTCTTACTTAGTTACATTTTGGCCATCATAACAATGGGAAACAACACATTACTTACGCTTTTGTGGTGATGCTGGTGTAAGCAAACCTACTGTTTTACTAGTCATATATTAAATAAAAGTATGGCACATACAATTATGTACAGAACAAAATAGTTGATAAAGATAACAAATGACTATGTGGCCAATTTATATATTTACTATACCACATTTTATCATTATTTTAAAATATATTCTTATTGTTTTTAAGTTAACCGTAAAACGGCCTCAGGTAGGTCTTTCAGGAAGTATTCCAAAAGGAGGCGTTATCATCATAGGAGATGAGAGCACTATGTAAGTCATTGCCACTAAAGACCTTCCAGTGGGACAAGATGTGAAGTTAGAAGACAAAGATATTGGTGACCTTGGCCTTCAGTAGGCCAAGGCTAATGTGTATATTGTCTCTTGGTTTTTACTTGAAAAGTTTTTAAAAGTAAAAATAAATAAACAGAACAATTTAAAAACTGGGCAAAATATAAAATAAGAGTATAAAATATTTTTGGTACAGCTGTATAGTATGTGTTTTAAGCTATGTGTTATTACAAAATGCCAAAAAATTTTAAAAAATTGTCTATAAAGAAAAAAATTATATTAAGTAAAGGCTAATTTATTATTGGAGAAAGAAAAATATTTGTTTGTAAATTTAGTGTAGCCTAAACATACGGTGTTTATAAAGTCTATACCAGTGTACAGTAATATCCTCAGCCTTCATATTTACTCATCACTCACTCACTGACTCAGAGTAATTTCCAATCAGCAAGCTTAATTCATGGTAAGTGCACTATCCCGATGTACTGCCTTTTATCTTTTATACCATATTTTATGATACCTTTTCTATATTTAGATATGTTTAGATACACAAATACTTACCATTGTGTTAACATTGTCTACACTATCCAGTATAGTAACATGCTGTACAGGTGTGTAGCCTAGGGGCCATGGGCTATACCATATAACCTAGGTGTATAGTAGGCTATACAATGTAGGTTTGTGTAAATACACTCCAAGATGCCTGCACAACAACAAGATAATCTGATGCCTTTCTCAGAATGTATTTCTTCTATTAGAAAGACAGTACTGTACCTACATTTTGAAATCAATATAATAAAAATTAAGTTGAAATATACCATTCTTTGGGAAAAGGGGCAAGAGATTTAAGTGAGGTTTTCTCGTGTCATTTTGAATCAACTGAAGAATTTGTGTTTATTTTCATTGGTTCATCAACTTAGTTAATTAGAGAATATATCATTCAACCAAGTACTTTAGTTAAGTCATTTTTGACTTACTATCTCATGTATTCCTTAGTACTTCATCTGTCCTAAAATTTTGTTATTAAAGACATTCTTTTAAAGTTTAGTTTTGCCTATACTGTATTTTTAAACCATTTGCTTTTTTACCACATTTCAAAATATTTAAATCTTTACTTCCATTGAATTATTTACTTCATATTTTATACAGTGCATATTGTCTTTAAAATTATAAACTAATTTTCAAATACATTTCAGAAGTTGTATTCCACCTTAGATTTGACATTTCTGCGTTTAACTTTCATAATTAATATTTTGTGTCAAACTCAAGGTTTAATAATAACTCATTTATCTTTATGAGTTTTTATTGTTATTATTATTATTATTATTATTTTAAAGATGGGGTTTCACCATGATGGCCAGGCTGGTCTTGAACTCCTGACCTCAGGTGATCCACCCACCTTGGCCTCCCAAAGTGCTAGAATTACAGGCGTGAGTTTTTAGTTTTACAAAAGTATAGTGGCTGTGCTAAACCTTGCATAATATATTTATCAATTACGATGGCATGGTGAATAAAAATCTATATGTGAAATCTATATGTCAAAAATCTATATGTCAAATAAAAATCAATGTATCAAAATATAAATGCCACCCTGGCTTTCCTCCACTCTAAATAGAGCTTCAGTATTTTATCAGTGATGTTTTTGGACATCAAAAAGAGAGGAATGGACATAAATGTTTACAATAATATCAGCTGCATAAATATTATATATTAAAAATGTTGCTTCACATAGAAATACTAAGATGTTTTATTACTATGAAGTATTCTGTTGTGAGAATATTATACAATGTGGCTTTTCTCTTTTGGTGGACTTTTGAATTGCTTCTAGATTGGGATATTTTATTTATTTATTTATTTATTTTATTTATTATACTTTAAGTTCTGGGGTACATGTGCAGAACGTGCAGGTTTGTTACAGGTATACGTGTGCCATGGTGGTGGTTTACAGCATCCATTGCCCTGTCATCTACATTAGGTATTTCCCCGGAAGCTATCCCTCCCCAATCCCCTCACCTGCTGCTATTCCTCCCCTAGCCCCCACCCCTCAGGCCCCAGTGTGTGATGTTTTCTGGGATATTTTAAATAAAACTTTTCTGAACATTCTTGAACAAGCCTTTACACAAACATAGACACTCATTATTCTTACAAAAACCTAGAAGCCAAATTGCTAGGTTATAGGAAAACTATACAGATACCTATAACAAACATTACCAAATAGTTTTCTAATTTAATTTTACAATTTTACAATTACACCAATAATGAATATTTTGCACTTATTGCACATTCTCAATAACAAGTTTTAGCCTTATTAGTTTTAGCTCTTTTGGTAGAGATATGTGTATAAACAATTGTGTTTTTAATTTAAAGTGAATAGTGATGCTGAGCAAATGTTCCTGTGCCTATTGGAAATTTAGATCTATTTGAAGTCCTCCTTAAATATGAAATAAAATGTGTTTGTCTTTGTCTTACAAAATCGTAAAAGTTATACTATTGTAATTATGAGCCTTTTTCAAATATGCAGAATGTTTACATATTCTTCTAGTTTGTAGCTGCACACATCACTTGCTTAATGTGTTTTATTTTTTAATGTTAATTTTTTAAGTACCCTCTTTGCCATTTTAAAATGTTCAATTGCTTGGTAATAAATACATTTATATCCTTTTGCTCCTTATCCTCTCTTCATCCCTTCCATTTGTGGCCTCTGGTAGCCATCACGCTACTCTATCATCATGAATCCATTTTTTAAGCTTCCACACATGAGTGAGAACATGAGATACTTGTCTTTCTGCTCTTAGCTTTTATCTTAGCTATCATTGTTTTTTATATATTTGTCTTTTGGGTTTCATACTGGAGTCATGTGTAGACTGCATATCACAAATACAATAATAGTATATTCTATGTTTGTCTTTGTACTAAATTTTACTAGTAGATTTTATAGCTTCAATTTGTTTTCGTATTTTGTACATTAGTGCAATTTTCTTCCATATTAAAGAATTGTCTTTAATAAGTCTTGTAAGACAAGTCTAGTGCTGGTAAACTGTCTCAGATTTTGTTTGTCTGGGAAAGACTTTAAAATCTCTCTTTTATATTTAAATACAAATACTGTTGGATATAATATACTTGTATAGCATTTTTAGTCCTTTGAGTATTTTTAAAACGCCATCTCACTTATTTCTAGCCTGCATGGATTCTGTGGAATATTCTACTTCTAAATGCATTGAAGCCCTTTTATTTGTTATTTGTTTCATATCTCTCACTGCTTTTGGGATCTTCTCTTCGACCCTGAGAGTAGATTATTAGATGCCTTGGGTTAGCATTACTTGGTTTGAATCTTTTTGGTATTCTAAGACCGTCTTATACCTGTGTGCTTATATCTTTCTTAAGTTTCGCAAAGTTTTCTATTATGATTTCTTTGAATAAACTTTTTACCTCTTGTTTTTCCTCAGTTCCCTCTTGAAAAGTTATAATTCTAGATTAGGTCTTCTGAAATAATTTTCTATGTCTTGTAAATTATCTTTGTTTTTTAATTCTTTTTTTTTTCTCCTCTGCCTGTGTATATTTTAATAGTTGATCTTTGAGCTCACTGATTCTTTCCCCTGTCTGGTTGACTCTGCTGTTCAGAGTCTCAAAAAAGTTCTTAAATTCAGCAAATGTATTTCTCAGTTCTAGGATTCATTTGATTTTATTATTTCAATCTCTTTGTCAAATTTCTCTGATATATTTCTGAATGGCTTTTCTGTGTTGGATTAGAGATCATTGAGTTTCCTTATAATTGATATTTTGAATTATTGCTCAGAGAGCTCATAAACCTTCTTAAGATCAATCACTGGATTTTGATTTGTCCATTTGGGAAGGTCATAGTTCCCTGCTTATTGTTGTTTCTTGTGGGTATACATCTATGTCTTTGCATTGAAGGAATCATTATTTATTACAGGTTTCCCTGTCTAGCTTGTTTTGATTTTTGTTGAATATGCCTGCTTAGTGAACCTTCACTGCTAGTTTTCGGTCTTCTTTTCTGCTCTAAGTGGCACCTTAAGCCCAAGTTTGCCTCATCTCTTGCAAATGGAACAGTGCTTGTCCCAAGTGGGAGAGTTCATGAAGGATTATCCTAGCAGTATGTGAAGGCTGGCTAGGGGGCTGTGCTTAGGGGATCTGGGGAATGTATCTCCCACAGTGTGGTACTGGTGAACAGCTACTCTGATTTGGTGTCTCTTTTTTTGTTATAAATTGTCATGGACTGGAGTTTCTGGAGCTGAGGATGGTAGTCCCACCTCTCCTATTTGTCTCTGCCTGTCTTTAGGAATACTTCTCCCTTCACACAGTCAGGACAGTACATATGAGTTAAAGCAAAGACAAGTTTCCTGACAGTGAAGCCAAAATGGTAACAGTTGGCTGACCGCATGAGTCTTATTTTTTCCAGTGTAGAAACTAATTTGGTGGGAGATTTTTCACGTGATTTGTGCCAGAGGAATAAGAGGGGAGTGGCATCGTGGATGTGGACTTCTAATTCCCTACCATGTGCTCAGAGATTTTCCACTTCTTTGTGGCCCCAGGAGATGTTTTCTCCACACACTTGAGCTCTGGATTATTGCTAGTGTAGATCTCAAAGCTGTGTGTTTATCTTTGGCTTTCTGTGAGGGAGAATAAAGCTACCCTCCCTTTATCCTTCCATTTGAGAACCAGAAATCACTTGATGTAATTTTTTATGAATATAAGTTTTGATTTTTAAATTTCTTAATTTTATGTAGTTCAATTTTTTTTTGTTTTCTTCTGTAGTCAGTTTGCTTCTAATATTATTATTATTTGTATTTTTACTTTCATGTTAAGTTCAGGGGTACAATTGCAGGTTTGTTACATATGTAAATTTGTGTCATGAGGGTTTGTTGTACAGATTATTTCATCTCCCAGGTACTAAGCCTAGTACTCATTAGTTATTTTAGCTGAACCTTTCCTGCCTTCCACCCTCCATCCTCTGAAAGACCCCAGTGTGTGCTGCTCCCCTTTATGTGTCCATGTGTTTTCATCATTTAGCTCCAATTATAAGAGAGAACATGTGGCATTTGGTTTTCTGTTTCTGTATTAGTTTGCTAAGGATAATGGCCATCAAACACCAGTCAGAATGGCTATTATCAAAAAGTCAAAAATAAAAGATGCTGGAAAGATAGTGGAGAAAAGGGGATGCTTATATATTGTTGGTGGTAGTGTAAATTAGTTCAGTCATTATGGAAGACAATGCAGCAATTCCTCAAAGATCTAAACACAAAAATACCATTGCAACAAGCAATCCTGTTACTAGGTATATACCCAAAGCAACATAAATTATTCTATTAGAAAACACATAGGTGTGTATGTTTTCTCCAGCACTGCTCACAATAGCAAAGATATGGTAATCAAGCTAAATGCCAATCAATGATAGACTAGGTAAAGAAAATATGGTACATATATACCACAGAAAAGTATGTAGTCATAAAAAATATTGAGATCATGTCATTGCTGTGACATAGATAGAGCTAATATTATTGTTTTCAGTCTGTCTTACCCTAAATTCTAACAATTCATCAGTTTTTTCTTAAAGAAAATATGACTATATTTATTTTATTAGAATTTTCTGCTAATAACATGGAAGAGAAGAAGACAGAGGAAGCTATGTATAGTTTCTCATAGATATGTAAAAGGATTGATTTTCTTTTAATCATTGTGTTGGCTATACCTTATAAATATTACTGTTCTACATTTATACTCATCTAGTTCAAAATCTATTTTTATTTTGATAGTTTATCCAATAAAATATTTTGAAATATATTATTTAATTTCTATACATTTGATATTTTTAGTTTTCTTATTTTATTCATTTCTAGTTTTAATTTAGTAAGATAGCATAATCTTTAATCTTTTGAAATTTATTAAAATGTGTTCTGTAGCACTCCAATGGTATATTTAAGCATGCTTTTCTTGTGCATTTGAAAATAATTTCTGTTAAGTTATTGCCGTGTCCTACAAAAGATCATTAGGATACATATAAGAAATGTTGATAATGCAGTTAGTTGTACCATAAAGCACACATAGGGAAGAAATAGATTAACATTTGAATGTAAATGGGCTAAACACCCCATTAAAAAACATAGAATGGCAAGCTGGAGAAAAAGCCAAGACTCAACTGTCTGCTAGCATCAAGAGACCCATCTCACATGTAATGACACACACAAGCTCAAAGAAAAGGGATGAAGAAATACCTGCCATGGAAATAGAAGAAAAAATAGAGGAAAAAGAAACATCTTGTGTTACTTATACTATTATTATCTTTATTTAAAATTAAAGCAACAGCCAATAAAATTCAAAATCTACAGTCCAATACAAAAGAAAGAGCAAATTGGACTCTCAGCCATAAGCTAAAGTAGCTATTCATAGGTAGAATTTTTCTTCCTTGGCAAAATTTAGTTTTGCTTTTAAAGCCTTTCAACTAATTGAATTAGGCCCAACTAGAGTGCCTAGAATAATCACCCTTAAAGCTAACCATGTCTAAACTTTAATTACATCAACAAAATGCTTTCTCTTTTATACCTACACTTACCTTTCATTGAATAAGCAGAGATTATTGCCTATCCAAATTGACTCATAACACCAGCCATAGCACAGATGGATGAAAGTGATGGTGCCAATTATAAGAAATATGTACACGCTAATTAGGAAATTTAAACAAGATTCTTGACTGACATAACTAATAAGATTGCCAAGTCACATATATAATCTTCAAGTTATGTAATCTTCAAATAACTCTTCCACCTTAGACATTATCTAGAATTAACCAAACTCCAGGTTAAGAATTTATTTCTCCAGAACTGCCAAGTCTTGTTAAGACTACTGACATCAAATATAATTAGAAATGTCCACAGGGTCATCGTTACTTTGGGGGAGCAGGCTACAAACTCAGGTCCCACAGAGTCTCTCACATTAGGTAATTTGATAGAATGACTCACAAAATTTAGAAAGTGCTACATTTATAAGCACAGTTTTATCATTGCAAAAGATAAAAATTAGAATCAGCCAAAGAAGAGATGCCTCAGGAAAAGCGTAGGAGAGTTTCAAATCTGACACTTCTGTTATTCTTGGGGATACTTCACTCTTCCGGCATCAGTGAGCAAAAAGACTCAAGAGTATTGTAATCCAGAGGAGCTTGCTCAAGCTCCTGGGTCCAGTTTTATTTTTATTTCATATAGGCAAGATTGATTGAACCATCATCCACATAATTTAGTTCAACTTTTGCCCCTTTATTCCTCCCAGAGGTCAGGATAATAGATAGCTCAAAACTCAATCCTCTAATTATGTGGTTGGCCTTTCTGTGTGGCCACCACCAAAAGTGACTCAGTTAACATTAACTATCAGGTGTGATTTGAAGATTCCACCATGAACAGCAAAAACAGCAGTAGCACGTGAAAAGTTTTAAGTGTTTAGTTGTTACTTCCCAGGTATCAAGGACATAGGTTAGATGTCTATTTGGGATCAGGCCAAATTCTTTATTACTCAGTAATAAATCAACGTGACCTGCAGAGAATTGCACAAAATAAGCTAATTTTGATTCTTGACTCTTCTTTCTTACTTTATATGCATAATATCACAATGTAGAAGCTATTTTATCATCTGTATTTTTGATTATTTTCTCCCTAAAATGCTTTCTTATTCTAATGAGAAATAATCCATATTTCTTTTAAAATTGTAGACTAGATTTTAAATATTTGCTTAACAAAAGTCACGTATTATATAATATTGATTTTTTAATGTTTATCTCCACATTCAGTGTGAAAATGACATTGCATTAACTAAAATATGTTTTCTGTTTTAGTCATATGACATTATAAGAGATTTATTTTTAAGTATATTTTAAAAACTTCATGTGATTTCTTTGAATTTAGTGCTAGGCATTTTTCATTCACCCTTTACAAATGAAAATAATCCTGCTTAGGATATATTCATGTGTGCATGTGCATGTGTGCTTGCACTTGTGTGTTGTAATGAACTGAATGTTTGTGTCTTCCCTCCAATCTACATGTTGAAGTCTTATTTCCCCAGTGTGACTGTATTTGGAGATGAGGCCTCTAAGGAAATAATTGAGATTTTATGGAGGGGCCCAGATAGGATAGGATTAACTTCCTTATAAGCAGATAACTGAGAGCTCGCTTGCACCCTCTCTCTCCACACACATACACACACACACACTGAGGAAAGGTCACGTGTGGACCTAATGAGAAGATGACTGCCTATAAACCAGCAAGAAGAAACTTGGCCATGTTGGACCAGCCTATGATATTTTGTTATGACAGCCTGAGCAGCAAAATACAGATTGATTTTTGTATAAAGAAGTAGGATGCTGCTGAAACAAATACCTGAAAATGTGAAAGCGTCTTTGGAACCGTGCAGTGAATGAAAGCTGGGGGAGTCTGGAGGTGCATGCCAGAAAGAACCTAGATTGCTGTTGCTGTGAAAGGAATGTTGGTAGAAATGCAGATGTTACAGGCTATTTTTATTAGGGCTGGCAAAGAAAAGAAAAGGACTTAAGGAAAACTCTCCATCTTTTTGTGTAATGCATAAGTAAACTTATTAACAGTTTGTGGTAGAAATATAAATGTTGGTTAAAAATATTAATGGCAGAAAAAAAGATGTTGGTAGAAATAAAAGTCATTCTGGTGAGGCCTCAAACGTAAATAAGAAACAGGTTATTAGAAAGTAGAAGAAGGCAATCCTTGCTATCAAGTTACAAGAAACTTGAATGAATTAGGTCCTCGTTTTGTTGTGATTGCTGTTGTTTTGTTTGTTTGATTGTTTTTGGAAGATAGCACTTGTCAGTTGATAAACTCAAATCCTTAGCTGAGGAGATTTTTAAGCAAAGTTTTGAAAGAGAAGCTTGGATCCTCCTGACTGTTTATAGTAACATGGAAGAGTAGAGAGATGAATTCAATAAAAAATTGTTAGGCCAAAAGTAACCAGAACATTCAGGTTTAGAAAATTCTCAGTTGGCCATATTGTAAAAAAAAATGAGAGTGTGTTCTGAATAGAACAGCGAGTGTGCGACTAAACTATCCCTCAACATAGAGATTATGGAATCATACAAACATAAGCACTGCCAATTTAAACCAATGGGACAGAGATATGATAAAATGAAGAAAAGCTGAGCAACTTCCTAGCTTCTACAAGACAGGATAACACAGGACAATACAGCTAAGCTATTTGGCTGTAAATAAAAATAGTGCAGGCTGTTATTAAAGTAAAGAAATAGTAACCCTTAAGGCAATTCACAGATCATCATGGATACCTTTATGGTTTCAAAGGATACAGTCATCATTTGGTTTCAACAGGCCACATGGCTTCTACCAGAAGCCTTGGGTAGGTACTGCCCTGAAGATTTGGGGGTATGGGGTCATGCATACTCAAGGTGGCTGCCACTACCTATGAGAACCATGAGGACAAAATTTCCTCTGCCCATGCCAGTGGGTCTAGAAGGTGGGATCACCACCAGAGTGGGCCCAAACGCAGGACATCAAATCAAATAAAATTATTGTTAAGCCTTAAGGTCTAATGAATTTACCTTGCTAGGTTTTAGACTAGCTTGGGACCAATAACCCCATTTTTCCTTCTTATTTATCCCCTTTGGAATGTGAATATCTATCCTATGCCTATTTTGCCAGTGTATTTTGCAAGCACATAACCTGCCTGGTTTCACAGGTTCACAACTAGCCAGGAATTTTCTTTAAGATGAATCATAATTCAAGTCTTACCTATATTTGGTTTAGATGATATTTAGAAGAGATTTGAACTTTAGACTTTTTGTTTATTTTGGAATGAATTCAGGCTTTTGGGACTGTAGGGGTGAAAGGAATGTGGTTTTTTTTTTCATGTGACAAAGACACAAATTTCGTCAGAAGAGTCAGGAACAAAATGTTAAGAAGTGAATGTTTTTCTCCCCCTCTCCAGCAAATACAAATGCTGAAGTGCTTACCCTCAGTATGGGCTGTGTTTGGAGGTGATGGCTCCACAAAATAATTAAGGTTAAATTACATAATAAAGGTGAGGCCCTGATCTGAAATGATCAGTAACCTATAAGAAGAGATAATAGAGAGCTTGTTCTCTCTGACTCGACATGAACTAAGAAAGACCATGTGACGTCATAGCAAGAAGACTTCTGTCTACAACCCAGAAAGAGAGCCCTCACCAGATCTGCCAAAAGTCATCCATGCTGGCATCCTGACCTTGGAATCCCAGCCTCCAGAGCTGAGAGGAAATAAATATTTGTTGTTTAAGCTCCCCAGTCTCTGCAGTATTTTGTTACAGCAACCCCAAAAGACTTATAAACACAAATACATGTTTATATAATTATGTATATATAATCTATCTACATATAATTATATATAGTTATAGAAAAATAATATGCATTATGTATATATAATTCCCTATTCTTGTTCATTTGACATTCATTTTATTTGTCATTCTGAGTCCTAAATATTTCCATGCTGCCACTGAACTGAGTTGAGTCAACCAAAAATCTTAGCCATAAAAGAGATTTATAATCATGTTAATTAATGAAATTTTATCTTCAAGGAATTTCAACAACATTCAGGATATCAAGATGTATTTTCTTGAAACATTAGCTAAGGGAAGAGCCAGAGGGTCATATCAGAAAATATATAATAATTTTTACTCCTAAAAATGTTAAGGATTACTGACTACTAGTAGTAAAATTAACATCAAAACCAGTTTAAAATCTATTTAATTAAAAATAATTTGTAGCAGTGAACATGTTTCTGAAAGTCAATAAATGAATGTCATATTTTTAAGTAAGCAAATATTCAAATAGCCTCAGTGAATATCTTCTAAAAAATTAAAAGCAACTACATTTTTACCAAAATGATTATATGTCACAGCATTTTTCCCCCTTTGAAATGTCACTGTCTTAATCAATTTTCTGTTGCTTGTAACAGAATACCTATGATATGGTTTAGCTGTGTCTCCACCCAAATCTCATCTTAAATTTTAGCTCCCATGTGTAATGGAAGGGACCCGGTGGGAAGTAATTGAATCATGGGGGCAGGTTTTTCCCATGCTGTTCTTGTAATAGTGAATAAGCCTCAAGAGATCTGATGGTTTTACAAAGCACAGTTCCCTGCACATGCTCTATTGCTTGCCAGCATGTAAGATGTGTCTTTGCTCCTTCTTTTCTTTCTACCATGAATGTGAGGCTTCCGAGCCATGTGGCACTATGAGTCCATTAAATGTTTTTTTTTTTTTAACATTTTTCCTGTAACCTTATTGTATGAATATAGTAGATAATACATATAATATGTAAAATATGTATTAATTAACAGTTTATGTTATTGGTAAGGTTTCCAGGCAAGATAGACTATTAGTAAAGTTTCGGCAGAGTCAATAATTATACAGGGATTTTTGAATGTGCAAGGGGTCAGCACCTCGAACTCCTGTTCTCTTCTGTGTAAGTCCAGAGATAATCAAGTTTTAGATTTACTTTGACTCAGAGATTCATGTGGACATTAGGTCTTCAGCCCTGTTTATTTTTTATTCTTGAAGCTGTGTCCTCTTCTAGCTTCTCTCAGGATGACTTTGGCTGTGGAAGTCAAGCTTTTGTCAATAGTTGCTAAGGCATCTGGCTGCCATTCTTCTCTCCCTCCCTCCCATCCTTCCTTCTTTCCTTCCTTCTTTTCTTCTTTCTTTCCTTCCTTCCTTCCTTCTTTCCTCTTGTTTCACAAATCAGGTATATTAAGTGTCTTAACTCAGAATTTCCCAGCTCTTTCCCAGAAACTTCAAAAGCACTAAAGTAAACAGAATATTGGCTCCCTAAGATGTTCGCATACCAGTCTGTAGAACCTGTGAATACATCACCTTCTTTTTTTTTTAAACTTTTTCTTTATAAATTACCCAGTCTTGGGTATTTTTCGTGCAGTAGGAGAAGGGACTAATACAGAAAACTAGTATTGGTAGAGTGGGCTAGTGCTGTTAAGATACCTGAAAATGTGGAAGAAAATTTAGAACTGGGTAACAGGCAGAGGTTGGAACAGTTTAGAGGGCTAAGAAGAAGACAGGAAGATGTGGGAAAGTTCAGAGTTTCCTAGAGACTTCTCAAATGGTTTTGACTAAAATATCAAGGCTGAGGTAGTCTTTTATTTGGAACTAGAGCAAAGGTGATTCTTGCTATGTTTTAACAAAGAGAGTGGCAGCATTTTGCCCCTGACCTAGAGGTCTGTGGAACTTCGAATTTGAGAGAGATAATTTAGGGTATCTATAAGAAATATCTAAGCAGAACAGCATTCAAGATGTTGACTTGGGTGTTCTTAAAAGAGTTTGGTTTTAATTATTCAGAAAGATATGGTTTGGGATTGGAACTTACAATTAAAAGGGGAGCAGAATATAAAAATTTGGGAAATTTGCAGGCTAATGATGCAATAGAAACATTTTCTGAGGAGAAATTCAAGCTGACTGAAGAAATTTGTATAAGTAACAGGGAGCCAAATATTAATCACCAAGACAATGGGGAAAATGTCTCCAGGACACGTCTGAGGTCTTTATGGCAGAAACTCCAATCACAAGCTAACGGAACTGTGAGTTCATTAAGCTTTTTCTTTATAAATTTCCCAGTCTTGGGTGTTTCTTCACAGAAGTATGAAAATGGACTAATACAAGCTGGAGGGCCTAGGAGAGAAAAATGGTGTGTGGGCTGGACCCAGGGCCTTGTTGCTTTTTACAATCCCAGAACTTGGTGCCCTGCATCTCAGCGATGACTAAAAGGGCTCAACATACAGTTCAGGCCATAGCTGTAGAGGGTACAAGCCCCAAGCCTTGGCAGCTTACACATAGCATTGTGCCTGGAGGTACACATAAGTCAAGAAATGAGGGTTTGGAACCTCTGCCTAGATTTCAGAGGATAAATGGAAATGCCTGAATGTCCAGACAGAGGCATGCTACAGGGGCAGATTCCTCATAGAGAACATCTGCCAGAGCAATGAGGAAAGGAAATGTGGGGTCAGAAACCCCACACAGAGTGCCTACTGGGCCTGTATGGCTTATGGAGCTGTGAGAAGAGGGCCACTGTCCTCCTCACTCCAGAATGGTAGATCCATTGACAGCTTTCATGGTTTGCCTGGAAAAGCCACAGACACTCAATGCCAGCCTGTGAAAATAGCCAAGAGGGGAGCTGTATTCTGCAAGCCACAGAGGTGGAGCTGCCCTAGACCATGGGAACCAATTTCTTGCATCAGCATGACCAGGGCTTGAGACATTGAGTCAAAGAAGATCATGTTGGAGCAGTAAGATTTGACTGCCCCATTAGATTTCGGACTTGCATGGGGCCTATAGTCTCTTCAGTTTGGGCAACTTTTTCCATCTGGAATGGGTGTACTTACCCAATGCCTGTACTCTCATTGTATCTAGGAAGTAGTAAACTTGCTTTTGACTTTACAGGCTTATAGGTAGGAGGGATTTGCCTTGTCTCAGATGACACTTTGGATTGTGGACTTTTGAGTTAATGCTGAAATGAGTTAAGATTTTGGGGAACTCTCATGAAGGTGGGATTGGTTTTGAAATGTGAGGACATGAGATTTGAGAGAGGCCAGGGCAGAATTACATGGGTTTGGCTGTGTCCCCACCTAAATCTCATCTTGAATTGTAGCTCCCATATTCCCCACATGTCATAGGAGGGATTTGATAGGAGATAATTAAATTATAAGGAAGAATTTCCTGTGCTGTTCTCGTGTTATTGAATAAGTTTCCCAAGATCTGATGATTTTATGAAGGGCAGTTTCTCTGCACACACTTTCTTGCCTGCCACAATGTAAGATGTGCCTTTGCTCCTCCTTTGCCTTCTGCCATGATTGTGAGGCCTCCCCAGCCATGTGGAACTGAGTCCATTAAACTTTTTCCTTATATATTTCCAAGTCTTGACTGTTTCTTCATAGCAGTATGAAAATGGGCTAATACAAGCTGAGATTGGGTAAGTTATTTAATAAATGAATATATTTCTTTGTTTATGGAGGCTGAGAATTCCACGTCTAGGAAACATATTTACTGAGAGCCATTTTGCTGGTGGGGACTTTCAGCAGAGTACTAAGTTGGCACACACCATCACATGATGAGGGATTCTGAGCATGCTAGCTCACGTCTCTCTTCCCTTTTTAATAAAGCTACCAGTCCTACTCCCATGATAACCCATTAATCCATTAACCCAGTTATCTATTAATCCATAAGTGAGTTAATCCATTTATAAGAGTAGAGCCTTCATGACTCAGTCTCTCATTGGTATCAGATCTCAATACTGCCACAATCGGGATTAAGTTACAATGTGAGTTTTGGAGGAGACACATATTTAAACCATAGCAGTCACCAATCTCTGAATACCATGCTTTCCAAAGTCTTCTATTAAAATAGCAGTTAGGATTATAAAAGTCTAAGGATTCATCAAGTCCTTTATTGCCCTCATAAGCTGAAATGGACAGACATCAGAGAATAATAATGTGAGTAATATTAAAAATAAACTGTTCAAAATTTATTCAGAAACTGTGCTGAAGTGGCCAGAGGCATTGCCCACAGCTTTTATAAGTATGAGATCTATAAATAGCAGATGATAGAATTTAACCTATATATTATTATTATTATTATTATATCCGTCATGAGATTTTCAATTATGGCTCCCAAAACAATACTCATGCAGAATACTAAGGATAATCTATTACATTGGACTCTGGTGAAATTTGATATAAACATTTCATTCTCAAGTGAAAGGCTCACTACATACTCCCGTGTTCAATGCTGATGACAGAAATCACATTCAAAGGCGCTGCAGAGAAAATATTTTTGGAGCATTCTACATAATTGGGATTATCGGAACAAATATTCCCAAACCTTGGAATATTCAGGCCTAGACGTCAAATTGTGTCTTTATTGATTATAAGAATTCTGGGGAAATTTATTTATCTAGAAGTATGTACTTACATTTCCAAGAGGAATGAGATCTCACAGAATGCACCTATGCCTGCATTGTAAAGCTAAATACCCTGGCTTTTAATCTTCTTTCAGAGAAATTTATTTATATTCAGAAGGGTAAGAACTCAAGAACTTTCCTTCCTGTATTTCCAAGAAAAATATAATCATACTATAGAACAAAGTTTTTTCTCAGTCTCTCAGCAGACAGGGCAGGCTGCTGTCATGCTTCTATGTAACAAACCAACCAGAATTACATTTCAATGTTCTTTGCCTATAGTAGGTCTCCTTACATGTATGATACATCTGGTTCTCACCACATTACTTCAGGGCAAAGAACTGGAGCAAAGGGGGAAATATTATCTACTGTAAATAAGTCATTTTTTTGTATGTAAATTATAATTTGTTCTATTCCATAAAAATGTTGGCATTCACAATAACATCATAGTTATATATATTTAAATCTTAATTTTCCAAGTTCAAAATAACTATAGTCATGTGCCCCTTAACAATGGGGATGTGTTCTGATAAATGCATTCTTGGGCAATTTTGTTATTGTGCAGACTTCATAGAATACATATACACAAACCTAGATGGTTTAGCCCAGTGGCCTCCAACAGTTTTGGCATCAGGGACCAGTTTACCACTTTTGTGGAAAGCCAATTTCTCCATGTCAGTTAGGGATTGGGAAGTTGAGATGGGAGGTGAGGTTGGAATGATTTAATCAGTTATTGTTAGATTCTCATAAGGACCATATGACCTGAACCCATTGCGTGTGCAGTTCACAATAGGGTTTGTGCTCCTGTGAGAAGGTAATTCTGGGCTAATCTGACAGAAGACAGAACTTAGGCCGTAATGTTCCCTCACCCATCACTCACCTCCTGCTGTGTGGCATGTTTCCTGACAGGCCATGAACCCATACTTGTGACCCATGGTCTAATCTACTTCACATTGTATGATAGGCTATATAATAATCCAATGCTTCCAGGCTACAAATATGTATAGAAACCACTTCACTGAGTACTGTAGACATATTAAATAATGGTAAACATTGGTATATCAAAACATAGAAATGTAAAATACATTAAAAATACAGTATTATAATCTTATGGGATCATAAGGGTCTGTCATTGACTAAAAAATTGTTATAAATATACCTATCTGAATACCTTCTGGAAGGGATCATTCATCTTCTGTAATGAATAATATTATTATATAACAAAATCTTTTTTGGTTCAAAATCATATTTTGTTTTGGTCTTTATGCCCTGCTTTTATTTCAATAGTTTAGATTCACAGCATTGGGTGATACATGCAAGTTTAATTATATACATATTTTATTGCACTTTATGTTCTGGGAAATATGTTCAGAACATTCAGGATTGCTGCATAGGTACATACATGGCAATGTGGTTTGCTGCCTCCATCCCCCATCAACTGTGTCTTGCATTTTTCCCCATGTTATCCCTCCCCAACCTCCCTACCCCTCACTGTCCCTCCCCATTCCCTCTCAACAGACCCTAGTGTGTGATGCTCCCCTACCTGTGTCCATGGGTTCTCATTGTTCAACACCTGCCTATGAGTGTGAGCATGTGGTGTTTGATTTTCCGTTCTTGTATCTGTTTGCTGAGAATGATGGTTTCCAGATTCATCCATGTCTCTACAAAGGACACAAACTCATAGTTTTTTTATGGCTGCATAGTGTTCTATGGTGTAATGTGCCACATTTTCTCTGTCCAGTCAATCATCCATGGGCATTTAGGATGGTTCCAGGTCTTTGCTATTATAAACAGGGCCACAATGTACATACGTGTGTGTGTGTTTTCTAATACAAAAATTCATAATCCTTTGGATATATACCCACTAATGGGATTGCTGGGTCAAATGGAATTTCTATTTCTAGGTCCTTGAGGAATCACTACACTGTCTTTCACAACAGTTGAACTAATTTACACTCCCACCAACAGAATAAAAGTGTTCCTATTTCTACACATCTTCTCCAGCATCTGTTGTCTCCAGATTGTTTAATGATTGCCATTCTAACTGGCGTGAGATGGTATCTCAATGTGGTTTTGATTTACATTTCTCTAATAACCAGTGATGATGAGCATTTTTCATATGTTTGTTGGCCTTATATATATCTTTTTGTGAAAAGTGTGTGTTCATATCCTTCACCCACTTTTGAATGGGTATTTACTTCTTTTTCTTGTAAATTTGTTTTAGTTCTTTTTAGACTCTGGATATTAGCCCTTTGTCAGATGGGTAGATTGCAAAAAGTTTTTCCCATTCTGTTGGTTGCATGTTCACTCTAATGATTGTTTCTTTCACTGTACAGAAGCTCTGGAGTTTAAATAGATCTGATTTGTCTATTTTGGCTTTTGTTGTCAATGCTTTTGGTGTTTTAGTCATGAAGTCCTTGCCTATGCCTATGTCCTGAATGGTTTTGCCTAGGTTTTCTTCTAGGGATTTTATGGTGTTAGGTCTTATGTTTAAGACTTTAATCCACCTGGAGTTAATTATAGTGTAATGGATCAGGAAGGGGTCTAGTTTCATCTTTCTGCACATGGCTAGCCAGTTTTCCCAACACCATTTATTAAACAGGGAATCCTTTCTCCATTGCTTGTTTTTGTCAGGTTTGTCAAAGATCAGGTGGTTGTAGATGTGTAGTGTTGCCTCTGAGGTCTCTGTTCTGTTCCATTCATCTATATATCTGTTGTGGTTCCAGTACCATGCTGTTTTAATTATTGTAGAGTTGCAGTATAGTTTGAAGTCAGATAGCATGATGTCTCCAGCTTTGTTCTTTTTGCTTAGAATTGACTCAGCTATGTGGGCTCTCTTTTGGTTCCATATGAAGTTTAAGGTGTTTTTTTCCAGTTCTGTAAAGAAGGTCAGAGGTAGCTTGATGGGGATAGCATTGAATCTATAAATTATTTTGGGCAGTATGGCCATTTTCACGATATTGATTCTTCCTAACCATAAGCATGGAATGTTTTTCCATCTATTTGCATCCTCTCTTATTTCCTTGAGCAGTGGTCTGTAGTTCTCCTTAATGAGATCCTTTACATCCTTTGTTAATTGTATTCCTTGGTATTTTATTCTCTTTGTAGCAATTGTAAATGTCAGTTCATTCTTGATTTGGCTCTCTTTAAGTCTGTTATTGGTATACAGGAATGCTTGTGATTTCTGCACATTGATTTTGTATGCTGAGACTTTGCTGAAGTTGCTTATCAGTTTTAGGAGATGTTGGGCTGAGACAATGAAGGTCTTCTAAATATACAATCATGTCATCTGAAAATAGAGACAATTCGACTTCCTCCTTTCCTAATTGAATGCCTTTTATTTCTTTTTCTTGCCTGACTGCTCTGGCTAGAACTTCCAATACTATATTGAATAGCAGTGGTGAGAGAGGGCATCCTTGTCTAGTGCCAGATTTCAAAGGAAAAGCTTCCTAATTTTGCCCATTCAGTATGATATTGGCTGTGGGTTTGTCATAAATAGCTTTTACCATTTTGAGATATGTTCAGTCCACACCTATTTTATTGAGAGTTTTTAGCATAAATGGCTGCTGAATCGATACCAAAATCCTGCAGAGACTCAACAAAAAAAAGAAAACTTCAGGCCAATATCTCTGATGAACATTGATGCAAAAATCTTCAATAAAATACTGGCAAACCAACTGTAACAGCACATCAAAAAGCTTATCCATTACAATCAAGTAGGCTTCACCCTGGGAATGCAAGGCTGTTTCAACATACGCAAGTCTATAAACATCATTCACCACATAAACAGAACCAAAGACAAAAACCACAGGATTATCTCAACAGATGCAGAGAAGGCCTTGCTTCAAAATCTTTAACTTCCATATCTTCTCTTGTTTTAGCATTCACTTAATAACATATTGTTGAGATTTATTTTTCATTGAAGCACAGATGTCAGCAACCCTTTTCCCACTTTAGTTCCTGACCTGTGATGACATGCTACTGGGAGTTCTTAATTGTGATCTGAGACTATTTGGCCATGTGAAACATGAAAGATTACTGATGCACCAGGGTGTTTCTCAGTGGGTTTTGTTCTGAAACCATCAGATTTCGAACCAAGCAGCACTAAAAGTTTCAGTTTTTCAATAAGAAAGGTTTTGAGTTGACCTATTTCGATTGAAAGGTGTTGACTTACAATATCTAAATTTTGTATGTTTTTAGGCTTGGGCACTTTTAAACAGGATAAAGTTCCTAAAAAACTTATGTTTGTGGCCAGGCGCAGTGGCTCACGCCTGTAATCCCAGCACTTTGGAAGGCCGGGACAGACAGATCACAAGGACAGGAGATTGAGACCATCTTGGCCAACATGGTGAAATCCCATTTTCTACTAAAAATACAAAAAATTAGTTGAGCTTGGTGGCGTGTGCCTGTGATTCTAGTTATTTGGGAGACTGAGGCAGGAGAATCACTTCAACCAGGGAGTTGGAGGTTGCAATGAGCTGAGATTATGCCACTGTATTCCAGCCTGGGCAACAGAGTGAGACTCCATCTCAGAAACAACAACAACAACAACAACAAAATTATATTTGTTTTTACTATAAATTAACAGAACTATTCCACTGAATGAATGTGGTTAAGCAAGAACACTTTGTCTTCCTTAAAGATAAATATTGACTTAGTACAATACTCATAAAACTGTGTCAGCAAACAGACACAATTATTAATTCTGTACTATTCCAAATGAATGTTCAGATATACTAATTTATTTTCAAACATAAGATGAAAAATATTCAGTACTGGAGACTGAGTAAGACAAATCCATTTTGAAAATGTAGATAGACCTATGAATAATGATTTTCTATGCTCTTTTTGGTAGCAACTCATAGATATCAAACAATGCACTCCTTTGACTTTATTATTACTATGAAAATGACTAAATAATTCCAGAGGTTAGGTTTGCTTTCACATACCACACAGCATTATCATTTCAGGTTTAAGGTCACAGCATGTGAAACTCTTTTTAAGTACTATCCAGTATAGTGTTATCCTAACCTTGTGTAATTGACATTTTCTTATTTCACCCCAGTGGGAAATTATGTTTTCTGCCTTTAGGCACAGATGTACCTGGAATTAATGTGCTTTGTCAATGATGGAACTGTATTGTTGGTGATCAGTGCTTGTAAATGGAGGCAGCATTAAGAATGCAACCTTTGCAAAATGTAATATCACTCATATTTCTGGGTGAAGAAGGGCAGTACAAAAATACAGGGAATAAGAAATAGTACTGCTTATAAAATATGACAAATATTTTCATCTTAAAGCAGGTAGTAATTACTTCTATTGCACTAAACTACTTACTACACAATTAAGACTACAGAAAGGAAAATATATATTTGTATTAAGATAATGTGTTGTTAAAAGGCACATGGTAATTATAGAAGGAAAAAGTATATGTCCCAAATTTATTTTTTAAAAAAGATAAAAACTTTTCTGAGTTCTGTTTCGTTGCTAATTTTAAGAACATTTTTTTCTGCTAGAATAAAACCAGTAAGATTCCAGTGCTCAGGGTCTATGATTCTATTCCATGTATTGGCAATATGTAGTAAAAAGAAATTCAGAAAAATAAGAAGTAGAAACATGATCTGCATTATGTTACTGCAGCAGAAAAGTTTTGTAATGTTTATCACTATTATACCGATTCAGATAAAATGGTTAATTCCAATTTCATAAATATATTAGTCATTCTTTTTTTAGTGTGAATATATAACTGATACTTTTTTATTGTTATGGGTATCATATTTTTCTCCAAATCTTGCATTTTCATCTTATTAATAATGACTTTCAGTAAGAAGTCAAATGTGTTCATTCTTTCTTTTTTTTCCTTCTTTTTATATCTCATCAAAGAAGCACATTCCCAAACCTGCAAAGATTTTCTCTTTGATATATTTGAGTTCTAGCACTTATGTGTAGGTATTTTATAAATTTTTAATTAATTTGTAGGTATGGCATGTATTAAAGATGAATATGGGTATTGGTCAATTAAAATTTTTAGTTCTTTCATCATCATGTGTGGAAAGTACTTTTATTTCCCAGCTGAATTATTGTGGTAACTTTGTTAGAGTTGATTAACCATATATGTCTGGGTCTGTTTTGGACTCTTTCATCTATTTATATGTTTATCCTTAGCTTTAACATTATTATTGAAATCAGGTAGTGAAATCGACCATTTTTTATGAATATTTCTTCTTTATAAATTTTCATAAACACTTTTGAGTCAATCGTTGATTTCCAAAAACCTCTGGTAGAATGTGATTGGGAATATGTTGAATCAACATATTAATTGTAAAATTTGATATCTTAATCATATTTTTATCTTCTATTCCTTGAAATTTATGTATCTCTATTTAGGTCTTCAGACTGATCCTTTGGAATTTAATCTGAAATACTCTGTAGTTTTTAGTATTCCGTCATTAGTACTTAATATTAACATATTTTGTTGAATTACTTCCTAAATGCCTTTTAGTTTAACATTCCAAGCATCTATTGCTTGTATACAGAAATTAAATCAATCATTTTTAATTTATCTTTGTGAGGATACTAACTTAAAATGTTACTTCATGAACTTTTCTTAAGTTTTTTTTCTACTCATGTAATCATATGACCTGTGAATCAAAACGAGTTTCCTTTCCTTTCTCTTTTGTATATGCTATTTGTTTTTCTTGTCTTACAACACTGGCAAGGAATTCCACAGCATGTTGAATAGAAAAGAAGAGAGAGAAAATTTATGCCTTAATCACTACCTTAGAGAAAATGTTTTACTTCATTTTCAGAACCCATAAAAATATTTCAGTCATTCTCCCTTTAGTATGATATAAGGTGTAGATTCCGTTTACTAAGATGAAGAAGATTTTTTTTTCTAATAGTACTGTGCTTTTTGTGTTATGCCTGAAAACTTTTAGTTTAATTCAAGATTTTCTCCTATGATTTTTTCAAGTTTTATAATATGTAGCTGTTTTATAATATATAAGTTTTATAATATATAGTTTTATAATATATAGTTCAATAATATATAGCTTTTAAACTCTGGTCTAAAATTTATTTTACATTAATTTTCATGTGTGATGTGAGGTTTTTAAACCATATTTTTGTAGATCTATATAAAATTACATATAAATAATAGTTGGCTATGTAATTATTCAATGTATTTGTTTAAAAGACTATCTTTTCTCTATTAACTTGTTTTGACAACTTTTCCCAAATGCAGTTTCCTATATCATAATCATATATGTCTGAACTCTTAGTTCTGTTCCACATATCTATATGTCTGTCTTTATGGATGTATCATATAATCTTGGTTTCTGTAGGTGTGCAGTCAATTCTCTATTCAGGAAGTGTACATCCTCCAACTTTTTCTTTTTTTATAATAATGTTGGATATTCTTGGTCCTTTCACTTTCATATACATTTTACATTCATTTTGCCAAATTTTAAAACATACTTTGCTGGGATTTTTGTAGAGATTTTATTTAACATACATATCAATTTGAAAACAATTGCCATCTTAATACTTAGTTTTCTAATCCATGAGCAAGGAATGTCTCTTTATTTACAGATTGAATTTCTCTCAGAAATAACAAGTCTTGTATATTCTTTGTAAAATTATTTCCTTTTTTTTCTTTTTTTTTTTTTGAGATGAAGTCTTGCTCTGTCATCCAGGATAGGCTTCAGTGGTGCAATCTCAGCTTGCTGCAACCTCCACCTCCAGGGTTCAAACAATTCTCCTGCCTCAGCATTCCAAGTAGCTGAGATTACAGGTGTAGGTATTATGCCCAGCTAACTTTTGTATTTTTTTAGTAAAAACGGGTTTCACCATGTGAACTCCTGACCTTGTGATCTACCCGCCTCAAACTCGCAAAGTGGTGGGATTACAGGCTTGAGCCAGAGTGCCCGGCCTTATTTTGAATAGTTTATTATTTTGATGCTATTATGACTGGAATTTTTTAAATTTCATTTTTAGATTGTTTATTGCTAGAGCATGAACATATAATTATATTCTGTATATTAATCTTGTATAGTGTATCAATGCTGAATTTGTGCAGTCATTCTAGTAAAAAATATTTCTTTTTAATTTTTTTTTTCCATTTATTTATTTTATTGCATTTTAGGTTTTGGGGTACACGTGAAGAACATGCAAGATTGTTGCATAGGTACACACGTGGCAGTGTGATTTGCTCCCCATCACCTACATCTGGCGTCTCTCCCCTTGCTGTCTCTCCCCAACTCCCCACCCCCCACCGTCCCTCCCCTATTTCCCCCCAACTGACCTCAGTGTGTACTGCTCCCCTCCCTGTGTCCATGTGTTCTCATTGTTCAACACCCGCCTACGAGTGAGAACACCCGATGTTTGATCTTCTGCTCTTTTCTTTTCTAATAAGGCTTCAAAAGTGATTCCTCTTCCTTTATAGTTATTATTCCTTAATAAAGTGTCATTATTACCTATGCATTGATAGAATTTAAGTGTGACCCTATCTGGGCCTGGGTTTTTTTGTGTGTGAAAAGATTTTCTAATCATTAGTTCATCTTTAAAATTTGTTATGTGTCTATTTAAATTTTCTTTTCATTATTTAGTTTTAGTCATTTGTGTCTAAGAACGTGTTCATTTCATCTAATATTTCTAATTTGTTGGCATATACGTGGTTGTTCTGAGGAGTCCCTTATAATATTTTTGATTTCTGCAGAGTAGCTTACAATGTCTGCTTTTTTGTTACTGATTTTATTAATTTTATTTTTGGTTTAATTCCATTTTTTCTTTTTAGTCTAGCTAAAGGATTTCCTTTTTTTTTTTTTTTTTTTTTTTTAGTTTTGGGTTTTTTTTTTTTTTTTTTTTTTTTTCTATTGTATTGATTTCAATTCTAATTCTTACTTACTTTTAAATTTGTGTTTTAGCTGTGATTTGTTCCTTTGCTAGATTTTTATGGAGAAATCTTTGGTTCTTTAATTTAGATCTTTCCTGTATTTAAAGAGGTGTTGAAATTAAATTTTCCCTGTATGCACTATGTGAGCTGCATCTCATGGAACTTGATGACATGCTGTGTTTACAGCCTCTTTGAGTTCAGTATTTTTTTTGAAATTCCCTTCTGATTTATTTTTTGACCCTTGAGTTACTTAAAATTTTTTAAATTTAATTTCCAAATATGTGTATATGTCTAATTTTCTTCTGTTAACTACTAAATTAATACTATTTTGGTCCGAAAACATATTTTTTATAATTTTCATCCTTTTAAATTTACTAAAACTGGTTTTATGGCATCTGTTTGCCTTTAAGAATATTCCATGTGTAATTTAAAAGAATATACATTCTGCCATTATTCAGAGGAGTGATCAATAGATTTCTGACAGATTAAGTTGCTCAGTAGTATTAGGCAATTATTCTGCACTTTGCTTATTTTCAGTCTAGTTTCATTACCCATTATTGAGAGTCAGCTATTGAGGTCTCCAACTACTATTGCTGGAAAAAAAAAAAAAATATATATATATATCTCACAGGTTCTTTCAGTGTGTGCTTAATATATATATATAGACTTATATAATTATTCATATAAATATAATTATATTTAAAGCACACAGTATAAATGTGTGCTTTATTTAAAAGTTGAGACTTCATTGTTATGTGCATGCATGCTTCCTGATGGATTGACTCTTTTATCATTTTTATGTCTTCCTGATAAATTGATTGTGATGATTACAAAGTATTGCTGTGTCTTTAGTAAGTTTATTTATTTAGAGGCGGAGTCTCCCTCTTACACCAGGCTGGAGTGCAGTGGCGCAATCTTGGCTCACTGCAACCTCTGCCTCCTGGTTCAAGTGATTCTTCTGCCTCAACCTCCTGAGTAGCTGGGACTGCCAGCGCCCACCACTACGCCCGGCTAATTTTGGTATTTTTTTAAATAAAGACGGGGTTTCACCATGTTGGTCGCGATGGTCTCAATCTCTGGACCTTGTGATCTTCCCATCTTGGCCTCCCAAAGTGCTGGGATTACAGGCGTGAGCCACTGCGCCCGACCTTGAGTAACTTTTTTTTGGTCTGTTTGTGTAATATTAGTATAGATATATAAACGCTTGTTTTAGTTTGTTCAGGTAGCTATAACAGAATGCTTAAAATAGGTGTCACATAAACAGGACTTTATTTCTCAAAGTCTGGAAAATGGGAAGTCCGAGAGAAAAGCACTCACCAATTTGGTGTCTGATGAGAGATCATTTGCTGAAGTCCTCACTTGGTGGAAGGAGATGGGGTAGCTCTCTGATATTTCTTCTTTAAGAGCACTAACCCAGTTTGTGAGGGTTTCCCAGAGACTCCACATCTAAATACCATCATGCTGGGGAATAGGTTTCAACCTATAAATTTTGGGAGAGCATAAACATTCAGTCTATTGAAAGATCTGTTTGCTACTCTTTTCCATAGTATATCTTTTATCCTCTTCTTTCTTTCATTCTAT
The DNA here is from genome assembly GCF_001604975.1 of Cebus imitator. Lineage (NCBI taxonomy): Eukaryota > Metazoa > Chordata > Mammalia > Primates > Cebidae > Cebus > Cebus imitator. The sequence goes on from NW_016107797.1 coordinate 961,086, forward strand.
TTTTGCCTCTAAACTTAAAGTACCCCATGTTTAAAGCACATATCCAGACAGTATCTTGGATTTTTTTTTTGTATCATTTAGCTTAAAAATAACAGACTTTTTATAGGCGTGTTAATCTTTTTACACTGTTGTAATTATTAATACTGTAGGATTTATTTATGCCATTTTGCTTTTTATTTTCATAAGACTGATTCTTTTTTGTTTCTCTCCTGTCTTCTTTAGTATTAAATAAATATTTTGTAGTGTGGCAACTCATTTGTTGTTTTTCTTATTATTTTTGAGATATTTTATTAGTGATTGCTCTACTGCTCACAATATGCATCTTGTACAATATTTTTCAATATAATGCTAAATTAATTCCATAATTAGAAAAACTTTGCTATATCTTTAATATATATAATGTAGTATGACAGTTTTTTTTTGTTTTTTTCTTTTTCTCCCTTGTTACTTTAAATGTGTTTTCCTATTGTCTTCTGTATATTTCAGTAAAGAATTATTTGGCCATTCTCCTTAGTACGTTAATACTGAACTGTGTGTTGCAGTGTGTGTGTGTTGTATCTACTTGGGACTCATTTAATATCCTGAATTCATATGTTTAAAATTTCCATCTATTTTGTACAAGTTTTTTTGCCATAATTTCTTCAAATATTTGTCCCTTTTCTTCAATATGTGCAGATCAAATTATGTATATGTGTGATTATCTGGTATAGTCTCATATTGTTGAGGTACTGTTCAATTTACTTTTAGTGTTTGTTTCCTCAAATTAGTTTTATTTGTTATATCTTCATGTTACTGATGTTTCCTTTTTAGCAACATTTAATATGATTTCAATAAAACATGGAATTTTTCTTCAAATATTGTCCTTTTATCTCCAGAAGTTATTTTTTTATGTTTTTATATTTATTTTTTTTCAGTTGAGTTTATATGTAGCAGCTCCTTTGAATTTTTTGTCTATTAAGTAACTATATTATTTTTGTCATTTCTGGTTTCGTTTCTGTTAATGACTTTTCTCCTGTCATAAGACTTAATTCTCCCTATTTCATTTAATGTCTAATTTTTTTTATTGGATGAAAGACATTGGTAAAATACGTTGGTTGACCATTTGTACTTTGTCTTTTACCTAGAGGTGTTATAGTTACATATATATCATTTTTTAAATTTTTATTTTGATATTTATTTTATGATTTGTTAAAACAGATTAATAATGTTCTTTACCTCAGTATTAGTTTAGATACAAATCCTAGGTTTGGCTGTTATGCCATCTACACTGAATACCTTCATTGTTCAATATGGATTTATTCATCTGGCTGATTGAAACTTAAGAGGCTCTGACATCTGTGAGTGCTGGACATTTTTTGCCTCACAGCAGCACAGTCATTCTATTCCTGGCACGTGGAGTGTCACACTGGGCCTACATAACTTATCAAAGAAATTCATATTTTGATTCCCATTTGATTTTTTTTTTTTTTTGAGCTTCATTCTGGTAGTCTGCTCACAATGTCTAGCCTCTTTCCCTTTCTGAATTCCTTTCTCCATCTCACCTGAGGGAGACTGATATGGTCTGCTTCTGATGACCCTGCAAAGTGGCCTAAAAAATGCTTTCAGTCAGAAAACCAGGTCAATTATATTGTGTCTTATCTTTGTTTTCCTTATTTTAATTACCCAAGCTCTGTGCTCTTTACTGTCAAATATCAAAATCTATGTTTCAAATAATTTGTCTTTTTTAAAATTGTTTACAGTTGAAGGACCTATTTATTTATAATAAATGGAAGCAGCTATCTATGTCTTTGTTCATTCATATGTGAATCTCGACAATATTTGTAACTTGTACACCTTTAAAAAGCTAGCACACAACGTATTTTCTGCAATAATTCACAGTTTTTTATGGTTCCTTTTATTTGCAGATGCATTTTTTTTACATTTAGCAATGTAAAAGTGCATTGATATTTTACCTTGCAAATATGTTTTATAATTTTAGATACTCTTTAGTTAATAAATTTTATAGAAATGTCTATTTCTTTTCAGTTTCATGATGATTATTGTACTTCATGTCCTTTACATTACTTGGCAATAAGACATTTGCAGCATATAGTTATTTTTACTTTCCTAAATATATTTCTTTCAGTTTAACTGTCTTAAGCATTTTCCCACATTTCAGAAACTCATGGAAATATTTTTCTATATTCCTGAATACTAAAATTAATTTGTTAAATTTAGTCAAGTCTAGTTGTATTATTTCCTGTTTGCATTGTCCTTATTAAAGTACCTTGAAAAATATAATTCTATCACAAATATTGATACATAACATATAATTTTTCTTAAATTTCACTTTTAAGGCGTATATGAAATATTGTCTTTGATACAAATGAAGAAATTTAAATTGTATTTAAAGACCATATAAAATCTTTTATTCATTTTATCTAATTACTATAACCAGAGACCATGAATAAAATCTTCAAAAATTATAAAATAAATGGAAGATTTCAGGGGTGAAACTAAGTACACACATACACAAATGACTATGAATTTATTTTGCTGTTTATCTCTAGGAGATTTAGAGACCTAACATAAACCTATTTTTAATCTAAAAATAGATTTTTGAATCTAAAAAACAATTACTAAATTTTATTTAAAATCAACATAACAATAATCAATAATTCATGAGAACAAAATAGTATGCTGATGTTACATTGAAGTTTTCCTAAAATAGATTACTTGGAGAGCCCTATAAAGAAGAATGCACTAATAATGATATGTACTTATAGAACAGAAATTATCTTGTAAAATTTTCAAAAACTTGTAGTAAATTTTGCTTCGTAATAAAACTATATCATATTTAGGATTCAGAAATCATATAATAAATTTTGGCAAAGCGTTGACCTCCTCTGTACTATAAATTGGGTCAGGGTGAAAATCACAAATGGTAAACAGAAACAGGGTGAAGGGGCTACAGAACCCTACTGTTTGATTAATATCACATATTGAATGTGAGTGAGTTTTAGTTCAATGTATGTAGAGACTCATCCAGGAGTACAGCAGGGTTCTGAAAGACTGGTGTAGACTCCTGTTGAGTTTATAATCTGTAAATGTTAAATGCTCTAGGCGTGCTGTCTGGCTGTTTTAACCAAAGTCAGACTGCCACTGGAGTTTAGTTCACTGCACATCATTTAAGTTTTATAAACATTTATTGAATGCATTATGTTACAAGTAGTATGCTAATCAAAATATATAAAATTACTGTCATAATCTATTTGTAGTTCTTTGGAGGTTTTAGTCTTCTTGTTATTATTCCTTGAAACATAGTATAATTTATTAAGGATGAGACTATTATCATTGTCTATTTTTGCTGCTATATTCATCTTTATGTCTCGACAGATCCTAATCAGTGTAAAGAATGGAAGTATAAGTATACTGTGAGATCTATTTACTGTGTTAAAAGTATTTATGTGTGTAAAGTTAAGATACTTATGTGTTCAATATGTTCATACTTTTAAAAGTGTATAGCAAGAACTATATTCAAAACTACATATTTTAAATGTGACTTTTCTTCTCCCCCTACTTTTTGGAGATTTAATTTATTTTTACTGTAATAGGTAAAAAGGTGAATCCATTTATAAGAAATCAGCCCACTATATTTATTCATTGTTGTAGAAAAGAAACACAGTCACGATTAAAAAGTATAGTTCACTGAGGAGAATATAGTTCATTTATCTGGGGGCTTAAATCTGCTATAAGACATCTTCATGTGAGATAAATCATACTTAGATTAATGCTTGCTGCTCCTAGAATAAGCATAAGAGCTGTTATATGTAAGATATATACATTTAATGACCTTGGGTAAGGATAATACATTTCCACTACGATGAAATGTGAAGTCGTTTGGCTAGGGCTACCAAGAAAACTGATTTGATGGGCTTTCCTGAGATCTGCTTTTACTCTTCATTCTATTATTTTTGTGGCTAATCTTTATTAAAATGAACACATTTTTCTTAATAAATATTTAACTTTGAAATTCGCTAATAACCAAATCTCACCATGGTTTGCCTTATTTATAAACATAAGTCTATGTCTTTGTCAAACCTTATGCTACCTGAAGGCAGAAATCACATCTTAGACACCCTTTTAGCAACGTATCCCAGGTAGGGTTTTTACCATATAGTAAAAATTATACATGCCTCTTTAAATATCAATTTTCTACCATGATAGAGTAACAAGAGACAAACTTACCCTCCTTTTATTAAGCATATAGAAACATGAATGATATATGTGACAGAATAATGTTCAATCTAGAGAGCAGATAGTTCAGGGGAGTGATTCTGAGTAAAAGAAAACAACAGGTGAGTCCTATAAATGTTCTATTTTACTGCCTAGAGTAAGATTCCAGGCTGAAGAATAGGAAAGAGAACCCAGGAAAAGAGACAAAGAGTTCATGTATTGGTGAATCCAAAACAGTATTTGTGGGATAAATATCAGAGATGAAGAAGCTGCATAATGATGAAGCTTTAAAGAACTGCAGTGATAGCCACTTAAGTGTTTGGCTGAGAACTGCTATGTGTGAGAGTACGTGTGGGGTTGGTGGGTGCGTGCGTGTGTGTGTGTGTGTGTGTGTGTGTGTGTGTGATAGAGAGAGAGAGAGAGAGAGAGAAGAGAAGAGAATAAGCTACTCAATCACAGATCACCTGTAAGTTATTGATAGAACAATCAATCCTCAGATTTAAAACATGGCTGGAGATGATGTCCCAACCAGCAAGACCCTTTAAGACACAGGATGATGAGTTTTATGTGGATGGATATTGCTTCACTATTGGGAATAAAATGCTTTTGAATAAAGGCTGTTCTGAACGCACCGTGTCAAAATTTGGGGAAGGATCATATCAATTCCATAACTTTATTCCAGAAAACAGTTCAATGCTGTTTAAAAGAATAAAACCAAATCTAGAACATAAGAAGGAAAACTCTATGAAGCACACCATCCAATTCAAAAAAGGGTGAGAAAATAATGAAAAACAACCTCTAGTCAGAAAAAAATTAGTTAATATAAATAACTCTAAAATTACACAAATGATAAAAATTTGTAAAGAAGAATATTCAAATTCTGTAAACAAGAATATTATAAATATATAAAAAGCTATTCCACATGGATATATGATAAAACTCCCTTATCAGTATATATTAGTAGCCTGGCATCTCTATGAAGACCAAAATGCATGTTTGACTACCTACTCAAGGTTTCCACTTGAGTATTTAATAGGGATCATACATTTTATATGTCAAAATTCAATTTATGGTTTATCACTGCCAATCCTGTTACTCCACTACTCTGCTACAAGTCAGAAATGGACAAATATATTTTTCTCCACAAAACATTGGAGTCTGTGTTAACTACTTTCTTTTCTTACACTCTTATTTTAATTCATCAGGAAATTATGTCAATCTAATTTCAAATTATATATAGAAACTTTTTTAAGCCATTCCTATTACTGTAGCCTAAACTACAAAAATTTATGGCATAAACATTTTATTAAAGTGCAAATGAAAACCAATTACTGCACAAATCTTATATTCAATTCAATTTTTACAGTGAAAACCCATCTGTATAACTACCGCTAGGATAAGAAATATATTACCAGCATTCTGGAAGTTCTCTTTCCTTTTTAGAATCACTGTTCCTTAGTCCTTAAAGATATTGTATCATCATTGAAAATTTTTCCTTTTTAATACACTTTATATAAATGAAATAATACAGAAGGCACTTTTTTCCTATCCGAAACTTTTTTCAGTATTACATTTATGGATATAATCGATGTTATTTTGCATGGTTTCATCATTATTATTGTCTGTTCAGCAGTCTCTCCTTATCCATGGTTTCACTTTCCACAGTTTCAGTTAGTCATGGGCAGCTTGGAGTCCAAATATATTAAATGGAAAATTCCAGAAACAAAAAATTTTTAAGTTTTAAATTGTGCATCATTCTGAGTGGCTTGATGAAACCTTATGCCATCCCACGCAGGAAGTGAATCATTCCTTTTTCCAGATTATTCAGGATATATAAGCCATCTGCTGGTCTCTCAGTAACAAACTCAGTTATCAGATGAACTTTTCTGGAATCTCTGTGCTTGTCTTCAGGTAGCCCTTATTTTACTTAACAGTTGCCCCAAACGACAAGCGTAGTGATGCTGGTAAATTGTTATAATGCTATATTTTAGTGTTATTGCTAATCTCTTACTGTACCTAATTTATGAAGCAAACTTTATCATGGGTGTGCATGTAGAGGAAAAAATACATAGCTTGCATATGATTCAGCACTATCCCCAGTTTCAAGCATTCACTTGGGGTCTTGGGAATTGCTTCCTGTGGATAAGGGGGAGTGCTGCTCTATATGTTTCAATGGTCAAAGTGGACTATATTATTTTTAACTATTTATATAAATTTTAGTTGTTTTAACTTTGACTATTTTGAATAACACTGCTACGACTATTCTTTCATATACATTAGTGTGTAGCAAATGTATACTTTGTTGAAGATATAAGCAGGAGAGGAATAAATGTGTCAGGAGAAATCCTTATGTTGTTGAACTTAACACATTTTGTCCAAAAGATTTTGAAAGTGGTGTGATATACAAGTCCATTAACTGCTTTTGAGATCTTGTAACAGTATATCCTTCCTAAACTTGGTATTAACAATCTATAAATTACAGTCATGTTAGTGGCTATGTACTTATATCATATTAATATTAATATCATTTTACGTGTATTGACTCTTGACTTGTGATTCTTCTATTTGGGTCTTTTGCTCCCACTTTCATATTTGTCTGTTTTTTATTTGCTTACATTTTCTTATTGACTTCTAGGAGTTCTTATTTTATTTTCTAATAATGTTTTTGACAGAAGTGTTGCAAATAGCTTTTCCTTTATACTCTTCATTGGGAATTTTTGGTGAAAAAATTATGAATTTGGCTTTCAAGAATAACTTGGCTGAGTATAGAATTTTCATATGACAGCATATCTTTAAAAATTTTGAATATGTTTTTAAATATTTGAATATCTTATTCACTTGCCTCTCACTTTAATGAATTCTTATAAGTAATTTATTAATTTTATAGATTATTTCCTGCAAACTACTTTTCTCTTTCTGCATTCAGGATTAACTCATTTTCTGTCTTTGGACAGTTTGTGTATAATGTGTTTAGGTGTGGATGTTTCTTAGTTTATTGACTGTGGAGATCAGTGTTTCTCATCAGATTTGGGAGGCTTTTACACATTGTTTCTACAGATATTTTTTCTGTCCATTTCTCTTTCTCCTTCCCTTGTGGGACTCAATTTTGCACATGTTGGCACTTACTGGTTGGTGTTCCATTAGTATCTGCATCTGCACATTTTTCTTCTTTCTGTTCCTCATACCAGATGAACTCAAATGACCTACTTCAAATTCATGGATTTGAAGCCCAAACCTGCAGTTTAGCGTTTCTAGTGTTTTTTTCCTTTATCCTTATACTCACACACTAACACAATATCATAGGTAGCATATAATTGAGATGTACTTTGGTATTTCCTATGCTAACTCATCAAACTTTTATATTGTTTTTATTCAAGATCATATTTGCTGGTCTTGACTATTATCCTTACTCTATGCACATTTATATTTATATATTTAAGTTCCTTGATTCTTCAAAAATATCCTCTGGGTATATTTGATAGAGACTGAGTTGACTAGCTAGAGGGCTTGGATTTAAAGTACAATGCTGAAGAGAAGAGATTTTGGCAGTCATTATTGTCTCATTCCTATTTCTGAGAGAACGATATCAGCATCTCAGTTTAATATGATGTTAACTAGATATGGTCTGTAAATATTACCATAGTAGGACTTTCTCTTCTTCTCATTTACCAAGTGATTTTTTATTATGACACATTTTGTATACTATCAAATATCTAGGAAAACACTAAGTGGTTTGTTTTATAGCAATAGAAGAAAAGAGGCAACAAAGTCAGCTTTTAATCTGTAAAACAAAAACTGTTTTCTAAATTAGTTGGACACAGACACCTTCCTTTAGCATGTATGACTGTAAACATCAACCACTGAATGTCAGGCTCAGATTTTTTAAGGGAAGCTGATCAGCAGTAGACCTATTCCCAGGAACAGCTCTCTGAAACTAGCCAACCAATGATAGTCTCTTTGAACACAATTCTCGAGGCCTGAATATTAATTTTATTAATATTAATTAATTTTATTGTTCTACTGAATATTAGTCTTATTAACTTTATTCTTCTACTGCACAACAGTCCAAAACCACAGTTTAAACAAAATACTCATATAAAATCAGAGGTCTACTGTGTTTTAAACTACTGTGCTTAGCAATTACAACTTTCCTCTATTTAAATAAATAACATTTTATTCTAGTTGTTTCAAATCTTGTAATCTATTCCTAGCATGGTGTCTAGATAATTATAAGATTTTTTTATTGATTGATTGATTTTCAAATGCTTTTTTCCATTCCTTTATAATCACTGAAACCAGAGATTTATACATTTTTCCCCCATAACCTTGCTTCTACATTTGCCACCTTGCAGTTTATTTTTTACTTATAAACCAGAGTATTGTTTATCTTTGCCTTACTTTGTCTCACTTTGTATTTTTCTCTCTCAATAACTTACATTGAAGATAAATTGTGCTTACTTGAATATAAAGCAGATTAGGATTTCCACAATATCTAAAGACAATGATAGGTATACAATTACAACTCAAAGTTTATATACTGTATAATATAAATAAAAATTCACATCAAAAACCTGAAACACTTAACAGAAGTAAATTATTGTTTCAAAGAAAATGCTTCAGCTGTTTCCAAAACTGAAAGAAACATTATAAAATATTGGTGTGAATCAGCTTTATCTATCACAGAAATATAAATAATTATTGCATATTATCAGGGCTTCAAGAATTCATTTATTTTATTTTTTGCAAAATGACATAAAATGTTTAATTGTTATAAATCTGTATCTCATTTTCAGTGTTTGCACATCTTTTTTTTTTACATTTTTATGAGAACTTCTTTAATATTAATTCCTGAGGCTATAAAGCAGTGCTTTAGGAGATATTCTTTTTCAAACACATTTTTTTGTTATATTTAACTATATCTTACTTCATTGACATGAATTTCTTGCAGCAAAGAAAATCCATATTTCCTTTGAATGTGTGTGCATCTCTAAAATTTGATTTTTTTATCATTTTTATTAGGTTTATCAAATTTGGGGAGGAGGTATTCGGTTCTTGCAATTTATATTGGTATGCTCTTGTTGGAGGATATGAAAGACAGCATGTAGAATGATTGTATCAACTCAACAAACAAAATTACCTTGAAGACCATGACATTGTGTATAGGAAAACATCTAATATTTACCATGTGGACCAAAGTGAAGCTATAATTAACATATCTATTATAACCAGATATTAAAAGACAGCAGAGCCAAAGAAAAATAAATAATATTGTTACAAAAGACAACTGATAGTGTCTTTTGATTACAAATCATGAGACTCTGTGCTTTCTTAAAATGGACATAGGAAAAGTTGTTCCATTAGGACATTGATCAAATAAAAACATGTTTGTTTTTATTTAAAAAAAAAGGCAGAGGAACTGAACTCTAATATAATTTGTCTGACTACAATGGGGCAGTATGACTTTTCAGAAATGCTTCTAAATTACCTTGATTAATTGACACACAGCATGTTAGAATTTTTCCCAGATTTGTGTATTATCTGCATTTATGCTTTTTATACAAAACTTCTCAGGTGAAATGAATAATATTTTGTTTTAGATTGTGAACTGTTTGAAATCGCCATCTGCCATTTCTCTAAACTTTCTTTTATGTCAATCACTTCCACGGGCAAAAGTCTTTTCCCACAGAGTGGTTGTGACCTAGAGGTAGGGTCTACAATCTCCTCTTCTATGTTTCCCCATGATTACTTATCTTATGGTGGAACAGAGATTATATTTCCTATCATCCAAACAGGGTGGCTATAGAACAAAATTCATCTTTAAAATTAATCAGTGAGTGACTTGAGTCAGATAATTTTAAACGCATCTCCGTCAGGTCTTGACCAGCAGAGAAGGGCTTAGTCTGTATGGATTCTGTCATGGAAGCCTGTATTATTATAAGTGGAAGTTCTGAAATATTGTATAGTTACTAGCTACATGTTATTTGTCTTGTGTTTTCAAAACTGTAATTCATCAAATCTAAGATTTAATGGAAGCCTGTAAATTAATTTCTAATATCTCTAAATATGTTACTTAAGTATATTACATTTATATCTCTAGATGATTATTAAATGAATTATAGTCTTATAGCAATGTAATTTATATAACATAGGCAGTAAATAAAACAGTGAAAAATTATCAATTTTCAATGTTGAGAGGATTATTAATAATATTGCTTAGCATATTATGATATTCATATTTTTTTAGAGTGAGGATCATGTGTATTCCATGTGACTATGAATGTGAGCAAATAATATTCATTAGAGAGGATCTGGAGGGTACTAAGACATTTTCTTAGTCATCCTGGTCAATAAATCAATTAAGTACGTGGCTGAAATAACTGGAGATTGACATCAGAAGTCACTATATTACAAAATTATTTGTATTTAAGCGTGTTTAATCTATATATTGTGTGTATATTATAAGGATATTAAAATCTTTGTTGTTTCACAATGTCCTAAATTACATTTCCTTTTTTCAAATAGAATTATGGATGGAGACCAGAACAATGCAAACTGTAAACTTGGTCTCATGTCAAGATTCTGATGCTCAAAGTTAGGAAAAATAGGTTTAAAATGATGATAGCAAAAACGTATATAACACCATAGATTGTGAATTGTTCTAAGCATTTTATTCATGAAGCATGTACTCCTATTTTCATATCCATTTTAGAGTAAATGAAACACAGGTCATAAGAATTAAATGTCCAAAGCTACTGAGTTTATACATAGCAGACCTGGGATCAAATATAAGTAGTCTGACACAGAATTTGTGATTATAACCATTACACACGGTGAATGCCACGGCACTTTAGTAAGGAATATTTTTTTTTCCCCATTTATTTATTTTATTGCATTTTAGGTTTTGGGGTACATGTGAAGAACATGCAAAATTGTTGCATAGGAACACACGTGGCAGTGTGATTTGCTGCCTTCCTCCCCATCACCTA